>NW_025728724.1:0-147885 GCF_021461385.2 Schistocerca piceifrons
CCCTGGATGTTGTCGCGCAACACCTTGCGGTGCCGCTTGGCGCCACCCTTGCCGAGCCCCTTTCCTCCCTTGCCGCGGCCTGTCATCCTTCCTTCCTCGGGCAAAGCAAAACGTGCACAAACAGCAGCTGCAGCGGCTGGCGAGTCGGCTACGGTCTGCGCCCAGCGCGCCCGCCGCCCCCCCTATATAGACTCTGGCCCGCCCTCCCCCCACCACGCGCAACCGAGGGCATATAAGCGCAGCACGGAGGCGCGCGGGCCCGTTTGTCAAGGCAGCACCGGACGCCGCGCCGCACCTAACCTCCACGCACGCCGCTCCGCTACCGCCAACGCTACCGCCATGGCCCGCACAAAGCAAACGGCCCGCAAGTCCACCGGCGGAAAGGCGCCGCGCAAACAGCTCGCCACCAAGGCGGCGAGGAAGAGCGCGCCCGCCACCGGAGGCGTCAAGAAGCCCCACCGCTACAGGCCGGGCACCGTCGCCCTGCGAGAAATCAGGCGCTACCAGAAGAGCACAGAGCTGCTCATCCGCAAGCTGCCATTCCAGCGCCTAGTGCGCGAGATCGCCCAGGACTTCAAGACCGACCTGCGCTTCCAGAGCTCCGCAGTCATGGCCCTGCAGGAGGCCAGCGAGGCCTACCTCGTCGGCCTCTTCGAAGACACCAACCTGTGCGCAATCCACGCCAAGCGCGTCACCATCATGCCCAAGGACATCCAGCTCGCGCGCCGCATCCGCGGCGAGCGCGCCTAAACCGCGCCGCGGCACCGCACCGCACAAACAAAAACGGCCCTTTTCAGGGCCACTAACATCTCTCCGTCGCGAGCAAACTTTGTCGGTCGCCTGCCTCTCGCCCCGCAACCCAAAAACAAAAACCACCACTTCCCGTCCGTCCGCCACACACACCCGCTCACTCTGCCTGCCTGCTAGCAGCGCGCAACAATCACACATCATCCCTCCCCGGCGCTCAAAGCGCACAATACCCAACGGCCGACGTCACACCGCACGGGTGGCTGGCCGGCCGCCGCTTTCGTTTCGAAAACAAAAAAAACCCGCACTCCACTCCGACGGCCAACGGCCAGGCAGGCGCGCTCGCTCGCTCTACACGCCACCGAAATCCCCGCCGACTCCTTCCACATCTCAACGTGCCCCCCGTTGCAAAACATAACACACACAAAGAAACAAAACAAAGACCAGACACGACTAGACAAGACACACATCCGAGAAGAACGAACGCAGGCAAGCCAACCAACGTATTCAAACAAAACAACGTGACAGAAAACCAACCGTCGGCCGCCGCCACAAACACGGCGACAATCAACCACGACAACAACAACACCGCTTACCGCTACCGCCGCCCACACCCGCCACCGACCCCCGCAATCAAACCACCACGGCACGCAAACAGCATCCCCACGGGCATACAGACAGACACCCACACCAAACGCAACACGACAATCAAAACCTTCCCCGACGTGCTTTGATGGCCCTGAGAAGGGCCGTTTTGGGCCGCGCGTCTCTTGCGCGCCACTAGACGACGACGGGGGGTGGGGACGACGGGGTCAAGCGCCAAACCCTTCCTTTCCCATCTCTTTCTCCTCTACTCTACTCTACTTCTTCTTCTTGGGCGAAGCCTTCGCCTTAGACGGCGTCGTCGCCTTCTTCGGGCGCGGCGCCTTCGGCTTCTTCGTCGGAACCTTGGCGGCCTTCTTCGCCTTCGACGGCGACTTGGCCTTGGCCGGCTTGGCCGCAGCCGCCTTCTTCGCACCCGCGGGAGCGGCCGACGCCGCAGACGCCTTCTTGGCGGCGCCCGCCTTCCGACCGGTCGCCGCCTTCACGCCACCAGCCTTCTTTGCGCCGGCCGCACGGGCGCCCTTCTTCTCCTTGCTGGCCGGAGCGGCGCGCTTCTTCTTGGCACCGCCAGCACGAGCCTTGCCGCCCTCGGCCGCCCCCCCGCCGCCGGCGCCGGCAAGCTTGAACGAGCCGGACGCGCCCTTCCCCTTCGTCTGCACCAGCTCGCCCGCCACGACGGCCGACTTGAGGTACTTCTTGATAAACGGCGCCAGCTTCTCCGCGTCCAGCTTGTAGTGCGCGGCTATGTACTTCTTGATCGCCTGCAGCGACGACCCGCCGCGCTCCTTCAGACTCTTGATGGCGGCCGTCACCATCTCAGAGGTGCGCGGGTGCGCAGGCTTGGCGCGCGGCTTCTTCGCAGACGACGCAGACTTGGCCTTCTTCGTAGTGCCGGTGGCGGCGGGTGCCGCAGCAGTCTCGTTCGTAGCCGCCTGATCTGCCATTTCGACGACGCGCGTAACACACAGCGAGAGCGAGAGCGAGAGCGAGCGGGACGGCAGGCACGCAAGCACAGCACAGCACGGCAGAGCAGAGCAGAGAATCACAAGGGCCCAGCCAGTGTCGCGGGCGGGCGCGGACGGCCGAGAGAGCGGCCGCCACTCTGCGCGCCGCCGCGCCGCGCCTCCCGCGCTTGCTACCGCCCAACGTCCGACAGCCTGTGCGGAGCAGCCCCAAAGCTGCGCCACAACCGCCCGCGCCTTTCAAACCACCGAGGATGGGGCTACACACAGCCACACCACAGTCGCCAACCAGTCGCCACGGCAGCGCCGCAAACCACGGCCAAACTGCAGCTACCGCGCGCTACAGCCTGGGTCGGCCCGCCGAGAATCGCCGCCCCCGCCCAAATGCCGCCCCCACAGCCCCAGCCGACGACCCGCCACAATGGCCAAACCTTCGGCAAAACTCCCACACCGTCGCCGCGGCAGCCCGGCCAGCGCGGCCGGCGCCACAGCCACACAAGCCGAGGCGTGCGGCGATGACGGCCGTGCAAACGCGCCTCCGCCGCCCCATCGCCTTCCGTCGCCCTCCCGCCGTTTCCCGATCGGCCCGCAGCCGTCGGGCCACATCGCGCGCCGTCCTCCTCCTCTCGCCCGCCAACATTCACAGCCGTTTCTCAACAATTGCCCGCCGCAAACGGACGCCGCCTGCGCAACAGGCGCCGCCGCCCCTCGCCGCTTCCGACCCAACCCCTCGACCGAGGCAAACCGCAATCCGAATCTACAGACCAACCCAATCTGCCGTCAGCACACACGACAGCCGACCTTACACGTTGCGCGTTACACATTACGTTTACACGTCTAGGTTAGGTTCGGTTAGGTTAGGTGGACGTGGGTTAGGTTAAGGGGACTTGGGTTAGGTTAAGCGTCAAACTTAGGTTAAGCATTCAAACACGTCAGGCGTCAGAGGTTAGGTTAGGTTAGGTTAGGTTAGGTTAGGTTAGGTTAGGTTACGTTAGGTTACGTTACACGTTAGGTTAAGGGGTCAGTGCTAGGTTAAGAAGCGTCAAACGTAGGTTAAAAAAGCGTTCAAAACGTGAGGCGTGAGCCGCCGGACAGCTTACCTTACGTAGACGTTTGGGGCTCACAGGCTGAGCTCACCTCACCACACCACAGGTTAGGTTCGGTTCGGTTCGCTCGGCTCAGCGTAAAGCGCCGAGGTCAGGGTTACGTTCGTTCACCTTCGGGCGCCACACTTTCGGTTGAAAGGTCGCGACGGGACGACGTCGGCAGGCACCGCCGCAAACGGACAAAAACGTACAGACGACGTCGAAAACCGCCGACAGACGGGGGAGCAGCACGACCACGACCAGATACCGAGCGCGAACGAGACGCACGCGAACCACCCCCACCGGCCAAAGGGCACCACACAACAACCCAGAGCACCACGTGTCGACACCACAGCAACCCGCCGCTCACGCGACATGGCTGGCACCGAAGGGCAACCGCCCGCAACTGCGCTTTCCGCGCCGGCCCGGATGCACGTCGTGCTACAACAACACCACTACCGTACACAGCCGCTGTTCACAACATCACTATCATGCGCGCCCGCGGCTCGCCGCCGTCGCAGTCGCAGCCCCAACGCCAGCACTTTTGCACCACCATTCACACGCACCGCAACACAGCTCGCCGACACAGCCGAACAAAACAAACACCACACAACAACAGCAACAACGCCGCCGCCTCTACTCGTGCCGGCGACCCACCCCGCCGATGGCGCACCTTTCGCCAGCCGGCAATCGACACACACGCACGCACCCACCCACCCCCCGGGGCCCAGTGCAAAAAAAAACACACAAAAACAAAAACAAAAAAAAAACAACACAAACGACACGGGAAGCGCACACCGCCACTTCGCGCGCACGCCACCAACCAGTCGTCGTCTCAAAATAACAAACACAAACAAAATAAACTAACAACTAGGGCAACACAAAACAAAAACGCCTCGCACGAACCGCCCACAAAAAGGACAAGCACACGCACAGCCTCTGCTGACGACCACGACGCAGCGGCACGCTGCTCCTGTCCCGCGCCCCGCGCCCCGCGCCCCACTCGATTCACAACTCACGCGACACCGTCAACGACGGGCTCGCTTCCCGCAACCTACCACCTTTCCGCCACGACGCACAGCCCCAGCCCCACCCGACCCGACGACGCCCGTGGCAACGACTGCACTTTCACCACCGCCTCCCCCTTCCCCCCCAAAACACACACACACACACACACACACACACACACAGCCAGCCAAAAACGCACTCGCGACCCACACATGCACGTGCATCGGCACACGCCAACCAGTCAACGTCGACAACCACACGCAAGGCTCGAAACGAAACCGGCGTCCTTCCACGTTGCCATCAAGCTACCTACACGACACAAGACACAAGGAACAAACACAACAGCCGGCCCCACTAATTCCCACTCTCACGCCGCAAAAAGCACACCGAAACCGCCAAACGCACGCACATTCCCCTTCGCACTGACACCGACCGGCTCGCTACCACACACCTCTCGGCAGCCGTTTCACGCCAATTCGCCACACCGCCCACACAGTCGACAAGCGCCCGCCCTGTACGGCACACGCAACGACGCAGCGCAGCAAAGGGCGCCCGCAACACATACCTCTCCTCTCTCTCCCTCTCCGCCGCCCGACGCGCCAACCGCCACGCCACACCGCCAGCCACTCGCAAATTGTGCACTGCCACCAGCCACACGTCCAACACGCCGCGCCGCCTCCGGCCACCCGCCAGGGGGCGCTCACGTCCGCGACAACAGCGCGGCCCGCCGGGCCGAACCGAACCGAACCGAGCCGCCGCTGCTCTGCACTCGGCACGGCCACACCCTGCTGCAGACCGGGCTCGTCTCTCTGTACGCGTCTGCCTGCGCATCAACACAACACGACCTTTTTTTTTTTTTTCTCTCTACCGCCATCCCTTCTTCTCGCGTTTTACTCGTTGTTGCAGCAGCGGCGCACACCTACACATCCACAGCCCCAGCCGAGCCGAGCCGGCCTCACCTCAGGGCCCGCCGCCAGCGTCTCCTCCTCGGGCACAGGTGCGGTGCTGTGGCCGCCCATCCAACCGCATTGCTGGCCGTCCAGCCGCCAGGCGTTCCCACTGCCGCGAGCCACGCCGCGCACCGACCCTGCTGCAGAAAACGAAGCATAGCCAGAGACCGACCGATACACAAAGCAAGCCGTCGCCTCGCCTCTTGTCCTTCCTGCCTTCCTTTCGCCCCCCCCCCCCCTCCTTTTTTTTTTTTTTATTTTGTTTTCTTCTTTCTTTCTTTCTTTGGCCCTCTCTCCTTCCCGCCCCATGGCGGTTACGGCACCGCCTGCAGCGGCAGATTTTTTGCGCCCACACGCCTACTCCTACCACCATTAACCTTGCCCTGCCCATCAACGTCGCAGTCGAACCGACGCTTGCCAACACACTGCCCACGTTCCTTTCTCTTTTCGGCCTACGCCCATTACGCGCCGCCGCCACAGCACCTTCCCTTCCCACAACACACCGACGTCATCACACGCACCCACAAACAGGGGCCACGACCGTGTTCCTCGCCCACTCCCATCCCGCACGGTACGCACATTCCCAACTACTACCGCGCACCCTCCCTTTCCAATCTGTGTGTCTCTGTGTCTGTGTCCTGTGTCCTGTCCGCGCGTGACGCCTCTCAACATCCGCCGTCCCCCGTCCCGTTTTCGCCCCCATGCCGTCGTCGCGCCGCCTCCTCCCCGTCCACCGCCGCCCCTGTCCGCCCCGCACCACACCATACACCGCTGCTTGTCCCGGCCGTTGCCACCAAAGGCGCCGACCGCAAACGCGCCACGCCGCAGCCCCCGTGCGTCTCGCTCGCTTGCATCTCCGTGCCGACGCTGCCTCTCTTCCCGCTCGCACTCGACCTCGACAACACAGTCTTTGGCTCCGCCACTGCGTGTTCCGGTGGTACGCACGCTGCAACACGTATGTATTCGTTACCAGAGCGATGGCGAGGCATGACAGCATCTCTGTCTGACCAGAGAGTTATTTATCGTTGCTAGTCGGCGCTTGGACCGCGCCAGACGACAGTAGTGGCACGCACCGGGTCGCCAGGAACAGTTGTTATATATATTGTAGCGCGAGTCGGGAGAGGTAGTAGTCGGTCGACAGTAGTAGCGGGTGGACGGTTGTACTGAGCGGGCGTCGGCGGCGTGCTCTGCTCGTCTCGCGACTCTGGTCACGGTTCGGGACGATGTATAGTATATTGTGTTATAATCAAAAGGTAGTGTGAAGCTGCATTGCGCAAATCTGATAACGTATGTTCATTGTACTTATTTTGTTCAACAACAAAAGCCCCACTATTACTTTTTTCTAAAGCAACTTTTGTCTTTTAACGAAAAACATTCACTTTTTAAAGACTACTTCCTATGGCATTTCCCTCCAAGGAGTGCAATTAATTACCAGCCAGCACTCATTCATTGCACACAGCTGTGTAAGGGGTATCTACAATTGAGGAGCGGATATAAATGCAACTTTTTTGTTTTTTTTTTTTTTTTTGTGTGTTGTAACCTCCCCGCAAAATTTAAAATAATGGACAATGTTATTTACGGATGCTAATGGACATTGCGCTAATTGTAACCTCGCCCACAATGAGAGGTATTGAAAATGGCAACAAAAATGTGAAATTCGCAATCCGACTCAAATATAAATTCTTCACAACATTTAAAGTCCGTTCAGTGACAAGAAACTTCAATTGAGCCGAAATATCGGTCTTTGGCCCTGTGCAAAACAATCAGAATTAAAGTCTTACCTCAGAATAAATGGATGTCACATTTCTGCTCTTGTTGTTGCGCAGCGCTTGGAGGAACTGCATTGCAAATAATAATATTCTCTTTTTTTGTGATTTTAGTGAAATTTTTCTTCAAAGAAGTGGAATGAAATGGGAAGTGCAACGAACTCTTTAGTTCAATAAAACATTACATTTTTGAAAAATGCTTTTGAAATAAAAATTATTTTTGGGGAACTTGTTGGAGAATTAATTACAATAAATATAATTTTTCATTATCTAATGATTATATTAATTAACAGTATACCTCCTTCACCATCTTGACCAGTGTTGCCGACCGCCTACATCACACAACCGCACTCGGCTGCTACTACTGACCGACCGCTCTGCATGACGACTATTAGCGTACTGCACGCGACGACTACTGACAGAGTACAGCCCTCAACTAGACAGAGCTACAGACTCGCAACGACTGACTGACTGACTGACTGACTGACTGAGAACCGCTCGCAACACTCGCGCGGTCCAGCGCAAACTCTCTGGTCACAGATGCTACAATGTCTCGCCATCGCTGCTATGTTACATACGTGTTTCAGTGTCTTTTTCATTGGGGTAACGATCTTTGGCTCTTTTTATTCTGAATACAGGGCCAAAGGTCAACGCTGCTGCCCTTATACAATTTATCAGGTTCCATTATGTCTGTTGCAATGTTACATACGGTTCATTCTTTCATTAATATTATCGTTGGGTTTGTTTTGTAGGGACGTTAACATTCTGGCACATTTTTATTATCATCGGACTCTCTGCTATTTGTGCAGGGAGGTTATACCTGGGTCCATTTCCATTTCCATTTCCATTTACATTTTAATATTGATAGACTTTTTGTTTTCTTTTTTTGTTTCTTGTTGTTTTTCCTTCTTTTTTCTTGTTGTTTTTTTTTCTTTCTTTTTTTTTGTTTTGTTTTGTTTTTCCCGCTCTCACCACCACCGCCGCATCACGCCTTCCGTTTTCTTCTTGGTTTCTTTTCTGTTCTTCAACTGCTTCAACATCACCGCGCCCCATTTCCACACCACAGCCATCAGCCTCCAAGACGGGCAGGCGCAGTGTGCCATTTCCGGCGCACAAGCACACCCGTACGGTACTCTCCTCGCCCCCACGCCACCAACAACACAGCGACCACGCGGCTTTCAGGCATGGCATGGCACGGCACGGCACGGCACCGGCGAAATGCGCCGCCCCCGCCCCTCCGCGCATCCGTCCGTCTCGCCACGTTCACTGACAGCCGCGTCTGCGGCTACACCACGACAACCACAACACAACACCGCTCCCCTCCCTGGCAACTCATTGTTTTTCTCCTCCTCTTTTGCACAAACCACAACGCCGAGCACAGGCGCAAGCCACCCACACCGCGCCCCTCCCCGTCCCGTCTTTGGCCGCCGCTCCTCGTTTCCTCGTTTGCCCCCTCCCATCTCCCGAAATGCCATGCCAGCAGCGTTACGCATGCCCCTCCCCTGTCCACACAACACTACCGCCAAACGAACAGCCTTCCGGGCCACATGCAGGGCACGCCCACCTCCAAACACTGCCAATTCACGGACGCACGCACGCACACACACACACACACACACACACACACACACACACACACACACACACTTTCCCGACACCTTTCTGTACGGAGGGTGCGTCATCTCGACCGTGACAGAGTGACGCCAACTATCGACGATCCATTTCCCCCCACTGGTAAAACACGTCCACTAACACCTACATACATCATTCAAGTACACAGACAATAGCATACACACAATGGGAGGGCACACGAACATGGACGGCACGGCACTGTCACACACTCTTCCTCAGAACCAACCATACCAACAAACGTTACGTACAACCGGGAAAGCGAAAGCGAAAGCAAAAGCAAAAAGCAAAGGCCAATGCAGCCGTCAAAGGTAACGTTCACCACGGCAGACACTTGCAGCCGCGCCGCCGTTAAACGCATTTCAGTGCGGCTCCAATACGCCTCCGACACGGGAACGTTCCGTTGCTCTACGAATGCGTTTCTCCCCTTTTTCCCTTCCTCTCTCTTTTGCCCCCCCCCCCTCTGTCCTTTCCTCCTGCACTCTTGCCTCCTTCCTCACGTTCTGCCCAGACATTCGACCGATCAAAGTCAACCTGTCGTTACCGTTCTCAGCGCGACGGTGTACAACAGTATGACGGGTGTGCCCACGACTTCGGTTCAGTTGCGTGACGCCGGTCTATCGCGCCGATCGACAGTTACTCAGGGGGGCGACGGATCGGACCACGTCACCGACACACAAAACACTTTCAAACAAACAAATACATACCGGATGGACACAGACAAACACGTGTACAGACATTCGCCAAAAACGGCCGCCGCCGCCGCCGCCGTCGTCTAGCGTCGCGCTTACTGTACTGCACTGGACACGCGTGCATCTTGAATGACGACATCGGTGTGCGTGCGTCGTACGCAATCAGTCAGACACGGCTATCAAAAATCAGAGTCGAATGGTACATCATCGTGCGTGTCGCCGTACACGTACAGTACAATGCAACAACAATGCGTCTTCATGGCACGTTCATTTCAACGTCACTCACACACCTCCACGCTGCAGTTACGTCGCACCATTGTCAAACTCGGCGTACAGCAAAGGGAATAGTGGGCGGCAAACAAAAACCACAAAAAAAAACAACATTTCACATTTCACCCTCGCCATGTATGATGTGCAAAAAACAAACCCGCAAACGGCCGTCGTTACGGTGACACAAAAGTCGGCGATCGCACTGTCCCCCCTCGCAGACAGGTAACACACACACCAACAACACCAAATGGGTCAAAAACCACGCCAACGAGGCGTGCCACCATTCCACGCCACGGCGACCAACCTCGTGGCCGTACCCCGCGCAACACGCTTTGACGCGCCCCCCCACCCACAATCAAAATGCACACATACATCACAGCCGTCCACACAAACAACAACAACAATTCCGCCCTTCCCGCAAAAGGCAAGTTGGTGGCCCTGAAAAGGGCCGTTTTGCCGCTCTCGCAACGGAGGAGCATTCTCTCTCCATCCTTCCTTCCGTTCCAGAGCCACCTCCTTACTTGGAGCTCGTGTACTTGGTCACCGCCTTCGTGCCCTCGCTCACGGCGTGCTTGGCCAGCTCGCCAGGCAGCAACAGCCGCACAGCGGTCTGGATCTCGCGGGACGTGATGGTCGAGCGCTTGTTGTAGTGCGCCAGGCGAGAAGCCTCGGCCGCAATGCGCTCGAAAATGTCGTTCACGAAGCTGTTCATGATGCTCATCGCCTTCGACGAGATGCCCGTGTCAGGGTGCACCTGCTTCAGCACCTTGTAGATGTAGATGGCATAGCTCTCCTTCCTCTTGCGCTTCTTCTTCTTGTCGCCCTTCGAAATGTTCTTCTGCGCCTTGCCAGCCTTCTTGGCGGCCTTCCCGCTAGTCTTGGGCGGCATCTCGAACCAACGTACGGCGGCAGCAGCAACACCAGTAGCAAGCGCTCCGCTCTAGTCAGCGTCTCCCCACACAGTGGCACCCGCCGCCAGCCGCCGCCGCACCTTTACCAGCTCGCCCTGTTGCGGCCGCCGACCAATGGGGCGCGCGCGCAACCGGCCGCCGCACCCGAGCCCATAAAGCACCCCCACCCCGGCTGCGCCGGCACTCGCTGAGTAGCAGTCGAGGGTTGAGCACCGCTCCTCTCACTCGCGTACTGTCAGCCATAGGCCCCCGCTAGTACGGGAGTACAAACAGAAGTGTTCTCCGGCTCTGTTTTTATTAAAACATTGACGGGCACTTGCGCCTAGGTCTTAGCACGGACGGCACTCGGAGAAAATTTTGCATGGCGTCGCCTGGCAGAGTTGTCGTGTCTTCTCGCCGTTGTGGAATGTCGAGCTTGGGTGGCGCCTTGGGGTCGCGGCGGTCTCTTTCCGCCGACGACACGAGGCGCGCTTTCTTGTTGCCGCGGGCCGCGCGGCCGGCCATCTCGAGCACCTCAGCTGCCGCAGAGTCAGTCTCTGCCCCCCCCAAGAATAGGGAAAAAGTAGGCCAGGACCTGGAAGCGGGCCGCGGAACCACAGAGAGGTTTTCCGCCGCCCCCGTCCAGAATTCCGCGTCTGCCATCGTAATAGTAGAGTCAGCAATGCCACCGGAAAACCTAACGGTGACAACAAAGGTGGCAACTGACAATAACCTGGCAGCAAGCCCCCTTTCCGCTACCGACATGGCAAAACTACATAAAACGCAGACAGATAAATACATCGTCAGGACTTGCGATCCCGCCCCTCCCTCCGCTCTCCTCAGCCCTCTCCTGCTTGCCAACGGCTGTGGCCTCCTTGCTGAGCATATCCGCAGCCTAAATGGCAAGCAGAAGCCCAGTCAACCGACTAAGATCCTCCCCAAACCCGCAACTGCCACCCAACCCCCTACCCGATCCCAGTTCCTAAAATCCCCCCCACTCAAGTCCACCACATCCCGACAAAGGCGTGTAAGGAAGAACAAGCAGGAGAAGCACTCCAAGGGGAAAAAGCAATCCTCCACCCCCATCCCAACCACTTCCACACCCTCTGAGGAGCCCGCGCCCCCGACAGCACCTGTCGTCGTCCTAGGAGGGGACCAGGAAACACCGGAACTGGAAGGGAACCGCATAAACGGGCAGGATTCGGATGGTTTCGTGCTGGCGAGGAAAACCTTTCGCCAGCCGAGGCTCCCGCCGGCCCGGGGAGTGGAACCCACCCCGAACAGGTTCCAGGCGGTGGCCGATGAGCCAGAGGCACCACAAGACACTACAACACAAACACAAAATCATGTCACCCACCACCTCCCTCCGATCGTCGCAGAGTTCACTGAGAACTACGAGGAACTCTACGAAATGTTAAAAACAGCAATCGGGGGAGGCAATTTCAAAGCGAAACCTGCTGGTGGTGACAAAATAAAAATTACATTAATCACACTCGAGCACTACACCACAATAAAAACACTTCTGAACAGCAAAAACATACCCCACTACACTTTCCCCACAACAAAAACACGTAATAAAAACATAGTCATCAGGGACCTACCAAGACGAGTGGCCCCCCAGGCGATCAAAACAGACCTGACTGCCCAGGGGTACATTGTCAAGGCGGTCCATCAAATGGGAAACATAGGGAGCAAATGGCCCCTGTACCAGGTCACACTGCCGGACGTCCCACAGAACAAAAGGGACATTAAGACGATCCTGGCGGTCCCTGTGACCACTGAACCACTGCGCCGCAAAAACAAGACGGTGCAGTGCTTCAGATGTCAGGGCCTCAACCACATTGCGGCACACTGCTCCATGGCAGTGAGGTGCAGAAAATGCGCCGAGGCCCATGACACAAGAACCTGTAACGTAAAACACACGGACCCGCAAATAAGGTGCGCGCTGTGTGGCAAAAACCACACAGCGGGCTACCAAGGTTGCGAGGTCCATAAAAAACACACACAGCAGGCAAAGGGCGCAAAGGCCGCCCCCCACACACGAAAAGGAAACACCACGAACCCATCCAGTCACACAAGACACCAAAACATGACAACACACACAGACAAGGCCTGGGTAAAACCAAGGCCGGACACACCGAGGGCGACTTACGCGGAAGTGGTTTCTCCTCCGAAAAACCATGAAAGCGTGGCCCAATCATCGCAACACCAGACACTATCACAACAACAACACCGGGAAACACACAGCAACAACGACCACGTCCTCCATAACGGAGGAAGCTCTAGGGAACCCCACACACACTCCCCCCCCATGGATCAGTTGTTAGGCGTGATGGTGCAGACCATGAACCTCGTCATGGAAATGATGAAGGAATTCAGGGAAGCCCAAAAGCAAAACACACAGATCCTCGTCGCCCTTCAGGCAACAGTCCAGCAGTCGCTCCCCTCTGCGACTTCCCCAGTAGTATCAACACCCCATCATGAATAGACGCCCGAATATTCAAGGCCTGACAATGTGCGTCTTTAACGCAGACGGCATTGTTAATCAAGAGGTCGAGTTCAGAGAACTCATGAAGGAGTTCTCCATCGACATATGCATGATGGGGGAAACCCACCTGAAACCGGGAGTAAAAGCGACAGTTCCCAACTACATTAGCTACCGTAAAGACAGGCCAACCCAAGGCGGAGGAGTGGCCATATATGTAAAAAGAGGGATCCCCCACCACCAGGTATTCTTACCAGCTACCAACAAAATCGAAGCAGTGGCGGTGGAAGTAACCACTGCCACTGGACCCCTAACAATTGTTGCAGTCTACCGACCCCCACATGACCAGATAGATGAGGGAGACATAGCTGCTCTAGGGCAAATTGAAGGCAAACTCGTAATAGGGGGAGACTTCAATGCCAAACACCCTGACTGGAATTCTAGAGTAACCTCCAGAGCAGGCGCCAAGCTGCAACAACTAGCGCGCGCCCACCACTTCGAAACATGGGGTCCAGTCGAGCCCACACATTTTCCGAAAAACGGAAGCAGGCCCGATGTGTTAGACATAGCTCTCACTAGGAGGATCGCAGGATTTGTGACCGCAAGGACAATCAACAGAATGTCCTCCGACCACAACCCAGTGATTCTAGAAGTCGATGTGGGAGAATGGGTAGCACTCCCACGGTACCAGACGTCTTACAAACGAACAGACTGGGAGCGATACCAAGAAACTGTCGCCTCTGATATCGCTCGCGCTCCGCCACCTACTGCCGAAACAGTAGATCAAGCGCTACTAGACTTGACAGGCACCATCTTGCAGGCAGCGGAAGAGGCCACCCCACCACAAAGGGATGGCCCTCCACCGCAAATACAGCTCCCGGAACACTTACTAGCTCAAATCCGTCACAAGAACAGAGTGGCAAAAGAGTGGAAGATCACCAGAAATCAGGCCACCAGGAGGCTGCTCAATCGTCTACAGAGAGAACTGAAGGTAGCGCTCAATGAGCACAGAAACCAGCAATGGCAAAACCGCCTCACAGCTCTCAAAGTAGACGATCATACACTTTGGCAAGCAACCAAACAATTCACAAAAAGACGCGCTAGGATGCCGCCACTGCACGGCGAGCGGGGATTGGTCTACAGCAATGCTGATAAGGCCAACGCCCTCGCCGACTCCTTCGAGAAGCAGTTCCAAACGGCAGAACCCGAGGATGAAGAGCATGAAGAGGTAGTCAGTCGTCAACTGACTGTCTTCCTCAATGCTGAGGAGGACCCAGAGGACGAACCCATACTTTTTGCCCCCGAGGACGTGGCAAGAGTAATCAGGTCCCTCCCTACAAAAAAGGCGCCAGGGCACGACAGTGTCACAAACCAGTTAGTCAAAAAACTCCCACCCACAGCGATCACACACCTCGCGAACGTCCTCAACGAGATTACTCGTTCCCGTGAGTTCCCAGCTTGCTGGAAACATGCGGAAGTGGTCGCGATACACAAACCAGGAAAAGACCCTCTATTCCCGCAGCACTACAGGCCGATTAGCCTCTTGCCAACTCTCAGCAAGATCTATGAGCGCCTCCTGCTAAAACCCATGCAAGAACATATCACCAGAGAGCAAATTCTGCCGGATTTCCAATTTGGATTCCGGCAGAACCACTCTGCCCCACAACAGGTCATGAGAATGGTTGAAGCAGCCACAGAGGGCTTCAACCACAGAGGCTACTGCGGGATAGTGCTACTAGACGTAGCCAAAGCCTTTGATTCAGTATGGCATAGAGGGCTACTCTACAAGTTGTACTCACAAGGGTTTCCAGGGAGCATAGTTCAGCTAATCAAGAGCTACCTCACGAATAGGACTTTCTCCGTGAAAGTAGAAACTGCCACCTCCACCAGAAGGCGCATTCGTGCTGGGGTGCCACAGGGATCGGTCCTGGGGCCCGTATTGTACAGCTTGTACACTGCGGACACTCCAACGGCCCCCCTGGTGCACACCGCGCAGTACGCCGATGACACAGCCTTTTACACGAGAAATGCGAACAAGGACCTGGTCATTCGTAGGCTACAAAGGGTTTTAGATGACACAGAAACCTGGGCCCGTCGCTGGCGCATCACCATCAACTCGGAGAAGACGCAGGCAATGCTGATTACCCGCAGGCTCGGAAGGCGCGAACCTCCTCAACGTCCCCCCCTCCACCTCCACCTAAATGGAACCCAACTCCCCTGGCGCAGAACCGCCAAGTACCTTGGCGTAACCTTGGACTCTCGTCTCACGTGGAAACCCCACATAGACGAGGTCCACAGGAAGGTCTGCGCCAGAATGTCCATCCTATATCCTATCCTGAACCCAAACAGCTCCCTTCCCTGCCCAGTAGCAGTAAACGTTTATCAGGCCCTGATCCGGCCAGTAATGGAGTATGCGTGCCCTGTCTGGGGATACGCGGCGAAGCAGCACCTGGACAAACTCCAGAGGCTGCAAAACCGCGCCCTCAGAAGGGCACTGCATCTACCTCTCGGATTCCCCACAGACGACCTGCACGCCGCAGCCGATATCCCACTCCTGAGAGAGCGTTTCCAGGATCTGGCAAGGGCCTTCTATGAAGGTACTTCCAGATCCGGAAATGCACTCATCCACTCCCTTGGTCGGTATGACATGTCCCGCGATAAACACAAGCGCCCTATGACGATCTTCGACGATTAAGTCGAAGAGAAAAATCCCAATACCCAATCCCTAATCCAGTTCCTTCCCATATATCACCAATCATCTCGCCTACCTCAGGCAAGTCCCAGATACACACAACAATTCATCACATATCACAGACATCAAAAATATACAGAAAAATCACACACACATGTACACAGGGGAGTAAAAGCCAAAAGGCTATAAACTCCCCCTCACACTTCCCCAAAGAGGGGAAAGTATTAGATGAGTGCAGCAGCAGGCTGCGCCGGCACGCACTCCGCTGCTCGACTCGCTGCCGCTCGCACCGGTCGTTTTCGTTTCCTTCTCGTGTGCACCGTCGCTAGCCCATCGCCATGTCCGGACGCGGAAAGGGAGGCAAAGTCAAGGGCAAGTCAAAGTCCCGCTCAAGCAGGGCTGGGCTCCAGTTCCCGGTCGGCAGAATCCACCGCCTCCTGCGCAAGGGAAACTACGCAGAGCGCGTCGGCGCCGGGGCGCCCGTCTACCTCGCCGCCGTCATGGAGTACCTCGCGGCTGAGGTGCTCGAGCTGGCCGGAAACGCGGCCCGCGACAACAAGAAGACGCGCATCATCCCGCGCCACCTGCAGCTTGCCATCCGCAACGACGAGGAGCTCAACAAGCTCCTGTCGGGCGTCACCATCGCACAGGGTGGTGTCCTACCCAACATCCAGGCCGTCCTGCTGCCAAAGAAGACCGAGAAGAAGGCCTAAAGGAGGCCAGGCAATCGCAGCGCCGCGTGCTCCCCTGCACGCAACGCGCTTTGCCGGCTCGGCTCGGCCCGGCCCACAACAATCGGCCCTTTTCAGGGCCACCACACAAACCTACGTCCAAAGCAAAATTTCAGTCGTCCTCGCCGCACCTTGTTTTGTTTCAACTTTGCACTTTCACAGCACAGCCGCCGCCGGCGCACGTCCGCCATCTTGTCGTCCACACAGCCCGCACACACACACACACACACACACACACACACACACATTTTGCACGGTCGCAGAGTCGCCTTCCAAACGACAACGGCAGCAATAATGACCATTGTTAAAGGGAGGCGTGTCGACACACCGCCCTCCACTCCCGCGCGCAACGGCCGTCGACACGAACGAA
Organism: Schistocerca piceifrons; assembly: GCF_021461385.2. Lineage (NCBI taxonomy): Eukaryota > Metazoa > Arthropoda > Insecta > Orthoptera > Acrididae > Schistocerca > Schistocerca piceifrons. The sequence continues at coordinate 16,881 of NW_025728724.1, forward strand.
ACAGCTGATCCGGCCGCCTATGCCCACACGCCTTGCCTCGGAAACCCCAACGCCGCCGCAAACACACAGAGCCAAACCACGCAAGCAAATAATTACCGCCTCTCTCGCACAACAACACACAGCCCGCCATCTCCGTCGCGATCGATACAAAGACACACAATAACAAACACAAACGAAGCAGCTCCACACACAGCCAGCCACATGACACGTTTCCTTTCCTTCTCCCCTCCCAGCCACATCACGTCGCTCAAACGGAAAGAAAGAAAGAAACAAACAAACAAACAAACAAACAAACAAACGAACAACACAGCGCACACACACGCAGCAACAACAACAACAACACAGACTCTTTCGCACTTTTCAACTTCCGAACAGTGTGGTGGCCCTGAAAAGGGCCGTTTTCTAGTCTCTCCCACCCACAAGCACGGCCGCGGGAAGGCCAGCGCCCGCTGCGACGCAGCCTAACCGCCGAAACCGTACAGGGTGCGCCCCTGCCTCTTCAGGGCGTACACCACGTCCATGGCCGTCACAGTCTTGCGCTTGGCGTGCTCAGTGTACGTCACCGCGTCGCGGATCACGTTCTCCAGGAACACCTTCAGCACCCCGCGGGTCTCCTCGTAGATCAGACCAGAGATGCGCTTCACGCCGCCCCTGCGAGCCAGGCGGCGGATGGCGGGCTTCGTGATGCCCTGGATGTTGTCGCGCAACACCTTGCGGTGCCGCTTGGCGCCACCCTTGCCGAGCCCCTTTCCTCCCTTGCCGCGGCCTGTCATCCTTCCTTCCTCGGGCAAAGCAAAACGTGCACAAACAGCAGCTGCAGCGGCTGGCGAGTCGGCTACGGTCTGCGCCCAGCGCGCCCGCCGCCCCCCTATATAGACTCTGGCCCGCCCTCCCCCCACCACGCGCAACCGAGGGCATATAAGCGCAGCACGGAGGCGCGCGGGCCCGTTGTCAAGGCAGCACCGGACGCCGCGCCGCACCTAACCTCCACGCACGCCGCTCCGCTACCGCCAACGCTACCGCCATGGCCCGCACAAAGCAAACGGCCCGCAAGTCCACCGGCGGAAAGGCGCCGCGCAAACAGCTCGCCACCAAGGCGGCGAGGAAGAGCGCGCCCGCCACCGGAGGCGTGAAGAAGCCCCACCGCTACAGGCCGGGCACCGTCGCCCTGCGAGAAATCAGGCGCTACCAGAAGAGCACAGAGCTGCTCATCCGCAAGCTGCCATTCCAGCGCCTAGTGCGCGAGATCGCCCAGGACTTCAAGACCGACCTGCGCTTCCAGAGCTCCGCAGTCATGGCCCTGCAGGAGGCCAGCGAGGCCTACCTCGTCGGCCTCTTCGAAGACACCAACCTGTGCGCAATCCACGCCAAGCGCGTCACCATCATGCCCAAGGACATCCAGCTCGCGCGCCGCATCCGCGGCGAGCGCGCCTAAACCGCGCCGCGGCACCGCACCGCACAAACAAAAACGGCCCTTTTCAGGGCCACTAACATCTCTCCGTCGCGAGCAAACTTTGTCGGTCGCCTGCCTCTCGCCCCGCAACCCAAAAACAAAAACCACCACTTCCCGTCCGTCCGCCACACACACCCGCTCACTCTGCCTGCCTGCTAGCAGCGCGCAACAATCACACATCATCCCTCCCCGGCGCTCAAAGCGCACAATACCCAACGGCCGACGTCACACCGCACAGGTGGCTGGCCGGCCGCCGCTTTCGTTTCGAAAACAAAAAAAACCCGCACTCCACTCCGACGGCCAACGGCCAGGCAGGCGCGCTCGCTCGCTCTACACGCCACCGAAATCCCCGCCGACTCCTTCCACATCTCAACGTGCCCCCCGTTGCAAAACATAACACACACAAAGAAACAAAACAAAGACCAGACACGACTAGACAAGACACACATCCGAGAAGAACGAACGCAGGCAAGCCAACCAACGTATTCAAACAAAACAACGTGACAGAAAACCAACCGTCGGCCGCCGCCACAAACACGGCGACAATCAACCACGACAACAACAACACCGCTTACCGCTACCGCCGCCCACACCCGCCACCGACCCCCGCAATCAAACCACCACGGCACGCAAACAGCATCCCCACGGGCATACAGACAGACACCCACACCAAACGCAACACGACAATCAAAACCTTCCCCGACGTGCTTTGATGGCCCTGAGAAGGGCCGTTTTGGGCCGCGCGTCTCTTGCGCGCCACTAGACGACGACGGGGGGTGGGGACGACGGGGTCAAGCGCCAAACCCTTCCTTTCCCATCTCTTTCTCCTCTACTCTACTCTACTTCTTCTTCTTGGGCGAAGCCTTCGCCTTAGACGGCGTCGTCGCCTTCTTCGGGCGCGGCGCCTTCGGCTTCTTCGTCGGAACCTTGGCGGCCTTCTTCGCCTTCGACGGCGACTTGGCCTTGGCCGGCTTGGCCGCAGCCGCCTTCTTCGCACCCGCGGGAGCGGCCGACGCCGCAGACGCCTTCTTGGCGGCGCCCGCCTTCCGACCGGTCGCCGCCTTCACGCCACCAGCCTTCTTTGCGCCGGCCGCACGGGCGCCCTTCTTCTCCTTGCTGGCCGGAGCGGCGCGCTTCTTCTTGGCACCGCCAGCACGAGCCTTGCCGCCCTCGGCCGCCCCCCCGCCGCCGGCGCCGGCAAGCTTGAACGAGCCGGACGCGCCCTTCCCCTTCGTCTGCACCAGCTCGCCCGCCACGACGGCCGACTTGAGGTACTTCTTGATAAACGGCGCCAGCTTCTCCGCGTCCAGCTTGTAGTGCGCGGCTATGTACTTCTTGATCGCCTGCAGCGACGACCCGCCGCGCTCCTTCAGACTCTTGATGGCGGCCGTCACCATCTCAGAGGTGCGCGGGTGCGCAGGCTTGGCGCGCGGCTTCTTCGCAGACGACGCAGACTTGGCCTTCTTCGTAGTGCCGGTGGCGGCGGGTGCCGCAGCAGTCTCGTTCGTAGCCGCCTGATCTGCCATTTCGACGACGCGCGTAACACACAGCGAGAGCGAGAGCGAGAGCGAGCGGGACGGCAGGCACGCAAGCACAGCACAGCACGGCAGAGCAGAGCAGAGAATCACAAGGGCCCAGCCAGTGTCGCGGGCGGGCGCGGACGGCCGAGAGAGCGGCCGCCACTCTGCGCGCCGCCGCGCCGCGCCTCCCGCGCTTGCTACCGCCCAACGTCCGACAGCCTGTGCGGAGCAGCCCCAAAGCTGCGCCACAACCGCCCGCGCCTTTCAAACCACCGAGGATGGGGCTACACACAGCCACACCACAGTCGCCAACCAGTCGCCACGGCAGCGCCGCAAACCACGGCCAAACTGCAGCTACCGCGCGCTACAGCCTGGGTCGGCCCGCCGAGAATCGCCGCCCCCGCCCAAATGCCGCCCCCACAGCCCCAGCCGACGACCCGCCACAATGGCCAAACCTTCGGCAAAACTCCCACACCGTCGCCGCGGCAGCCCGGCCAGCGCGGCCGGCGCCACAGCCACACAAGCCGAGGCGTGCGGCGATGACGGCCGTGCAAACGCGCCTCCGCCGCCCCATCGCCTTCCGTCGCCCTCCCGCCGTTTCCCGATCGGCCCGCAGCCGTCGGGCCACATCGCGCGCCGTCCTCCTCCTCTCGCCCGCCAACATTCACAGCCGTTTCTCAACAATTGCCCGCCGCAAACGGACGCCGCCTGCGCAACAGGCGCCGCCGCCCCTCGCCGCTTCCGACCCAACCCCTCGACCGAGGCAAACCGCAATCCGAATCTACAGACCAACCCAATCTGCCGTCAGCACACACGACAGCCGACCTTACACGTTGCGCGTTACACATTACGTTTACACGTCTAGGTTAGGTTCGGTTAGGTTAGGTGGACGTGGGTTAGGTTAAGGGGACTTGGGTTAGGTTAAGCGTCAAACTTAGGTTAAGCATTCAAACACGTCAGGCGTCAGAGGTTAGGTTAGGTTAGGTTAGGTTAGGTTAGGTTAGGTTAGGTTACGTTAGGTTACGTTACACGTTAGGTTAAGGGGTCAGTGCTAGGTTAAGAAGCGTCAAACGTAGGTTAAAAAAGCGTTCAAAACGTGAGGCGTGAGCCGCCGGACAGCTTACCTTACGTAGACGTTTGGGGCTCACAGGCTGAGCTCACCTCACCACACCACAGGTTAGGTTCGGTTCGGTTCGCTCGGCTCAGCGTAAAGCGCCGAGGTCAGGGTTACGTTCGTTCACCTTCGGGCGCCACACTTTCGGTTGAAAGGTCGCGACGGGACGACGTCGGCAGGCACCGCCGCAAACGGACAAAAACGTACAGACGACGTCGAAAACCGCCGACAGACGGGGGAGCAGCACGACCACGACCAGATACCGAGCGCGAACGAGACGCACGCGAACCACCCCCACCGGCCAAAGGGCACCACACAACAACCCAGAGCACCACGTGTCGACACCACAGCAACCCGCCGCTCACGCGACATGGCTGGCACCGAAGGGCAACCGCCCGCAACTGCGCTTTCCGCGCCGGCCCGGATGCACGTCGTGCTACAACAACACCACTACCGTACACAGCCGCTGTTCACAACATCACTATCATGCGCGCCCGCGGCTCGCCGCCGTCGCAGTCGCAGCCCCAACGCCAGCACTTTTGCACCACCATTCACACGCACCGCAACACAGCTCGCCGACACAGCCGAACAAAACAAACACCACACAACAACAGCAACAACGCCGCCGCCTCTACTCGTGCCGGCGACCCACCCCGCCGATGGCGCACCTTTCGCCAGCCGGCAATCGACACACACGCACGCACCCACCCACCCCCCGGGGCCCAGTGCAAAAAAAAACACACAAAAACAAAAACAAAAAAAAAACAACACAAACGACACGGGAAGCGCACACCGCCACTTCGCGCGCACGCCACCAACCAGTCGTCGTCTCAAAATAACAAACACAAACAAAATAAACTAACAACTAGGGCAACACAAAACAAAAACGCCTCGCACGAACCGCCCACAAAAAGGACAAGCACACGCACAGCCTCTGCTGACGACCACGACGCAGCGGCACGCTGCTCCTGTCCCGCGCCCCGCGCCCCGCGCCCCACTCGATTCACAACTCACGCGACACCGTCAACGACGGGCTCGCTTCCCGCAACCTACCACCTTTCCGCCACGACGCACAGCCCCAGCCCCACCCGACCCGACGACGCCCGTGGCAACGACTGCACTTTCACCACCGCCTCCCCCTTCCCCCCCAAAACACACACACACACACACACACACACACACACAGCCAGCCAAAAACGCACTCGCGACCCACACATGCACGTGCATCGGCACACGCCAACCAGTCAACGTCGACAACCACACGCAAGGCTCGAAACGAAACCGGCGTCCTTCCACGTTGCCATCAAGCTACCTACACGACACAAGACACAAGGAACAAACACAACAGCCGGCCCCACTAATTCCCACTCTCACGCCGCAAAAAGCACACCGAAACCGCCAAACGCACGCACATTCCCCTTCGCACTGACACCGACCGGCTCGCTACCACACACCTCTCGGCAGCCGTTTCACGCCAATTCGCCACACCGCCCACACAGTCGACAAGCGCCCGCCCTGTACGGCACACGCAACGACGCAGCGCAGCAAAGGGCGCCCGCAACACATACCTCTCCTCTCTCTCCCTCTCCGCCGCCCGACGCGCCAACCGCCACGCCACACCGCCAGCCACTCGCAAATTGTGCACTGCCACCAGCCACACGTCCAACACGCCGCGCCGCCTCCGGCCACCCGCCAGGGGGCGCTCACGTCCGCGACAACAGCGCGGCCCGCCGGGCCGAACCGAACCGAACCGAGCCGCCGCTGCTCTGCACTCGGCACGGCCACACCCTGCTGCAGACCGGGCTCGTCTCTCTGTACGCGTCTGCCTGCGCATCAACACAACACGACCTTTTTTTTTTTTTTTCTCTCTACCGCCATCCCTTCTTCTCGCGTTTTACTCGTTGTTGCAGCAGCGGCGCACACCTACACATCCACAGCCCCAGCCGAGCCGAGCCGGCCTCACCTCAGGGCCCGCCGCCAGCGTCTCCTCCTCGGGCACAGGTGCGGTGCTGTGGCCGCCCATCCAACCGCATTGCTGGCCGTCCAGCCGCCAGGCGTTCCCACTGCCGCGAGCCACGCCGCGCACCGACCCTGCTGCAGAAAACGAAGCATAGCCAGAGACCGACCGATACACAAAGCAAGCCGTCGCCTCGCCTCTTGTCCTTCCTGCCTTCCTTTCGCCCCCCCCCCCCCTCCTTTTTTTTTTTTTTATTTTGTTTTCTTCTTTCTTTCTTTCTTTGGCCCTCTCTCCTTCCCGCCCCATGGCGGTTACGGCACCGCCTGCAGCGGCAGATTTTTTGCGCCCACACGCCTACTCCTACCACCATTAACCTTGCCCTGCCCATCAACGTCGCAGTCGAACCGACGCTTGCCAACACACTGCCCACGTTCCTTTCTCTTTTCGGCCTACGCCCATTACGCGCCGCCGCCACAGCACCTTCCCTTCCCACAACACACCGACGTCATCACACGCACCCACAAACAGGGGCCACGACCGTGTTCCTCGCCCACTCCCATCCCGCACGGTACGCACATTCCCAACTACTACCGCGCACCCTCCCTTTCCAATCTGTGTGTCTCTGTGTCTGTGTCCTGTGTCCTGTCCGCGCGTGACGCCTCTCAACATCCGCCGTCCCCCGTCCCGTTTTCGCCCCCATGCCGTCGTCGCGCCGCCTCCTCCCCGTCCACCGCCGCCCCTGTCCGCCCCGCACCACACCATACACCGCTGCTTGTCCCGGCCGTTGCCACCAAAGGCGCCGACCGCAAACGCGCCACGCCGCAGCCCCCGTGCGTCTCGCTCGCTTGCATCTCCGTGCCGACGCTGCCTCTCTTCCCGCTCGCACTCGACCTCGACAACACAGTCTTTGGCTCCGCCACTGCGTGTTCCGGTGGTACGCACGCTGCAACACGTATGTATTCGTTACCAGAGCGATGGCGAGGCATGACAGCATCTCTGTCTGACCAGAGAGTTATTTATCGTTGCTAGTCGGCGCTTGGACCGCGCCAGACGACAGTAGTGGCACGCACCGGGTCGCCAGGAACAGTTGTTATATATATTGTAGCGCGAGTCGGGAGAGGTAGTAGTCGGTCGACAGTAGTAGCGGGTGGACGGTTGTACTGAGCGGGCGTCGGCGGCGTGCTCTGCTCGTCTCGCGACTCTGGTCACGGTTCGGGACGATGTATAGTATATTGTGTTATAATCAAAAGGTAGTGTGAAGCTGCATTGCGCAAATCTGATAACGTATGTTCATTGTACTTATTTTGTTCAACAACAAAAGCCCCACTATTACTTTTTTCTAAAGCAACTTTTGTCTTTTAACGAAAAACATTCACTTTTTAAAGACTACTTCCTATGGCATTTCCCTCCAAGGAGTGCAATTAATTACCAGCCAGCACTCATTCATTGCACACAGCTGTGTAAGGGGTATCTACAATTGAGGAGCGGATATAAATGCAACTTTTTTGTTTTTTTTTTTTTTTTTGTGTGTTGTAACCTCCCCGCAAAATTTAAAATAATGGACAATGTTATTTACGGATGCTAATGGACATTGCGCTAATTGTAACCTCGCCCACAATGAGAGGTATTGAAAATGGCAACAAAAATGTGAAATTCGCAATCCGACTCAAATATAAATTCTTCACAACATTTAAAGTCCGTTCAGTGACAAGAAACTTCAATTGAGCCGAAATATCGGTCTTTGGCCCTGTGCAAAACAATCAGAATTAAAGTCTTACCTCAGAATAAATGGATGTCACATTTCTGCTCTTGTTGTTGCGCAGCGCTTGGAGGAACTGCATTGCAAATAATAATATTCTCTTTTTTTGTGATTTTAGTGAAATTTTTCTTCAAAGAAGTGGAATGAAATGGGAAGTGCAACGAACTCTTTAGTTCAATAAAACATTACATTTTTGAAAAATGCTTTTGAAATAAAAATTATTTTTGGGGAACTTGTTGGAGAATTAATTACAATAAATATAATTTTTCATTATCTAATGATTATATTAATTAACAGTATACCTCCTTCACCATCTTGACCAGTGTTGCCGACCGCCTACATCACACAACCGCACTCGGCTGCTACTACTGACCGACCGCTCTGCATGACGACTATTAGCGTACTGCACGCGACGACTACTGACAGAGTACAGCCCTCAACTAGACAGAGCTACAGACTCGCAACGACTGACTGACTGACTGACTGACTGACTGAGAACCGCTCGCAACACTCGCGCGGTCCAGCGCAAACTCTCTGGTCACAGATGCTACAATGTCTCGCCATCGCTGCTATGTTACATACGTGTTTCAGTGTCTTTTTCATTGGGGTAACGATCTTTGGCTCTTTTTATTCTGAATACAGGGCCAAAGGTCAACGCTGCTGCCCTTATACAATTTATCAGGTTCCATTATGTCTGTTGCAATGTTACATACGGTTCATTCTTTCATTAATATTATCGTTGGGTTTGTTTTGTAGGGACGTTAACATTCTGGCACATTTTTATTATCATCGGACTCTCTGCTATTTGTGCAGGGAGGTTATACCTGGGTCCATTTCCATTTCCATTTCCATTTACATTTTAATATTGATAGACTTTTTGTTTTCTTTTTTTGTTTCTTGTTGTTTTTCCTTCTTTTTTCTTGTTGTTTTTTTTTCTTTCTTTTTTTTTGTTTTGTTTTGTTTTTCCCGCTCTCACCACCACCGCCGCATCACGCCTTCCGTTTTCTTCTTGGTTTCTTTTCTGTTCTTCAACTGCTTCAACATCACCGCGCCCCATTTCCACACCACAGCCATCAGCCTCCAAGACGGGCAGGCGCAGTGTGCCATTTCCGGCGCACAAGCACACCCGTACGGTACTCTCCTCGCCCCCACGCCACCAACAACACAGCGACCACGCGGCTTTCAGGCATGGCATGGCACGGCACGGCACGGCACCGGCGAAATGCGCCGCCCCCGCCCCTCCGCGCATCCGTCCGTCTCGCCACGTTCACTGACAGCCGCGTCTGCGGCTACACCACGACAACCACAACACAACACCGCTCCCCTCCCTGGCAACTCATTGTTTTTCTCCTCCTCTTTTGCACAAACCACAACGCCGAGCACAGGCGCAAGCCACCCACACCGCGCCCCTCCCCGTCCCGTCTTTGGCCGCCGCTCCTCGTTTCCTCGTTTGCCCCCTCCCATCTCCCGAAATGCCATGCCAGCAGCGTTACGCATGCCCCTCCCCTGTCCACACAACACTACCGCCAAACGAACAGCCTTCCGGGCCACATGCAGGGCACGCCCACCTCCAAACACTGCCAATTCACGGACGCACGCACGCACACACACACACACACACACACACACACACACACACACACACACACTTTCCCGACACCTTTCTGTACGGAGGGTGCGTCATCTCGACCGTGACAGAGTGACGCCAACTATCGACGATCCATTTCCCCCCACTGGTAAAACACGTCCACTAACACCTACATACATCATTCAAGTACACAGACAATAGCATACACACAATGGGAGGGCACACGAACATGGACGGCACGGCACTGTCACACACTCTTCCTCAGAACCAACCATACCAACAAACGTTACGTACAACCGGGAAAGCGAAAGCGAAAGCAAAAGCAAAAAGCAAAGGCCAATGCAGCCGTCAAAGGTAACGTTCACCACGGCAGACACTTGCAGCCGCGCCGCCGTTAAACGCATTTCAGTGCGGCTCCAATACGCCTCCGACACGGGAACGTTCCGTTGCTCTACGAATGCGTTTCTCCCCTTTTTCCCTTCCTCTCTCTTTTGCCCCCCCCCCCTCTGTCCTTTCCTCCTGCACTCTTGCCTCCTTCCTCACGTTCTGCCCAGACATTCGACCGATCAAAGTCAACCTGTCGTTACCGTTCTCAGCGCGACGGTGTACAACAGTATGACGGGTGTGCCCACGACTTCGGTTCAGTTGCGTGACGCCGGTCTATCGCGCCGATCGACAGTTACTCAGGGGGGCGACGGATCGGACCACGTCACCGACACACAAAACACTTTCAAACAAACAAATACATACCGGATGGACACAGACAAACACGTGTACAGACATTCGCCAAAAACGGCCGCCGCCGCCGCCGCCGTCGTCTAGCGTCGCGCTTACTGTACTGCACTGGACACGCGTGCATCTTGAATGACGACATCGGTGTGCGTGCGTCGTACGCAATCAGTCAGACACGGCTATCAAAAATCAGAGTCGAATGGTACATCATCGTGCGTGTCGCCGTACACGTACAGTACAATGCAACAACAATGCGTCTTCATGGCACGTTCATTTCAACGTCACTCACACACCTCCACGCTGCAGTTACGTCGCACCATTGTCAAACTCGGCGTACAGCAAAGGGAATAGTGGGCGGCAAACAAAAACCACAAAAAAAAACAACATTTCACATTTCACCCTCGCCATGTATGATGTGCAAAAAACAAACCCGCAAACGGCCGTCGTTACGGTGACACAAAAGTCGGCGATCGCACTGTCCCCCCTCGCAGACAGGTAACACACACACCAACAACACCAAATGGGTCAAAAACCACGCCAACGAGGCGTGCCACCATTCCACGCCACGGCGACCAACCTCGTGGCCGTACCCCGCGCAACACGCTTTGACGCGCCCCCCCACCCACAATCAAAATGCACACATACATCACAGCCGTCCACACAAACAACAACAACAATTCCGCCCTTCCCGCAAAAGGCAAGTTGGTGGCCCTGAAAAGGGCCGTTTTGCCGCTCTCGCAACGGAGGAGCATTCTCTCTCCATCCTTCCTTCCGTTCCAGAGCCACCTCCTTACTTGGAGCTCGTGTACTTGGTCACCGCCTTCGTGCCCTCGCTCACGGCGTGCTTGGCCAGCTCGCCAGGCAGCAACAGCCGCACAGCGGTCTGGATCTCGCGGGACGTGATGGTCGAGCGCTTGTTGTAGTGCGCCAGGCGAGAAGCCTCGGCCGCAATGCGCTCGAAAATGTCGTTCACGAAGCTGTTCATGATGCTCATCGCCTTCGACGAGATGCCCGTGTCAGGGTGCACCTGCTTCAGCACCTTGTAGATGTAGATGGCATAGCTCTCCTTCCTCTTGCGCTTCTTCTTCTTGTCGCCCTTCGAAATGTTCTTCTGCGCCTTGCCAGCCTTCTTGGCGGCCTTCCCGCTAGTCTTGGGCGGCATCTCGAACCAACGTACGGCGGCAGCAGCAACACCAGTAGCAAGCGCTCCGCTCTAGTCAGCGTCTCCCCACACAGTGGCACCCGCCGCCAGCCGCCGCCGCACCTTTACCAGCTCGCCCTGTTGCGGCCGCCGACCAATGGGGCGCGCGCGCAACCGGCCGCCGCACCCGAGCCCATAAAGCACCCCCACCCCGGCTGCGCCGGCACGCACTCCGCTGCTCGACTCGCTGCCGCTCGCACCGGTCGTTTTCGTTTCCTTCTCGTGTGCACCGTCGCTAGCCCATCGCCATGTCCGGACGCGGAAAGGGAGGCAAAGTCAAGGGCAAGTCAAAGTCCCGCTCAAGCAGGGCTGGGCTCCAGTTCCCGGTCGGCAGAATCCACCGCCTCCTGCGCAAGGGAAACTACGCAGAGCGCGTCGGCGCCGGGGCGCCCGTCTACCTCGCCGCCGTCATGGAGTACCTCGCGGCTGAGGTGCTCGAGCTGGCCGGAAACGCGGCCCGCGACAACAAGAAGACGCGCATCATCCCGCGCCACCTGCAGCTTGCCATCCGCAACGACGAGGAGCTCAACAAGCTCCTGTCGGGCGTCACCATCGCACAGGGTGGTGTCCTACCCAACATCCAGGCCGTCCTGCTGCCAAAGAAGACCGAGAAGAAGGCCTAAAGGAGGCCAGGCAATCGCAGCGCCGCGTGCTCCCCTGCACGCAACGCGCTTTGCCGGCTCGGCTCGGCCCGGCCCACAACAATCGGCCCTTTTCAGGGCCACCACACAAACCTACGTCCAAAGCAAAATTTCAGTCGTCCTCGCCGCACCTTGTTTTGTTTCAACTTTGCACTTTCACAGCACAGCCGCCGCCGGCGCACGTCCGCCATCTTGTCGTCCACACAGCCCGCACACACACACACACACACACACACACACACACACACATTTTGCACGGTCGCAGAGTCGCCTTCCAAACGACAACGGCAGCAATAATGACCATTGTTAAAGGGAGGCGTGTCGACACACCGCCCTCCACTCCCGCGCGCAACGGCCGTCGACACGAACGAAACAGCTGATCCGGCCGCCTATGCCCACACGCCTTGCCTCGGAAACCCCAACGCCGCCGCAAACACACAGAGCCAAACCACGCAAGCAAATAATTACCGCCTCTCTCGCACAACAACACACAGCCCGCCATCTCCGTCGCGATCGATACAAAGACACACAATAACAAACACAAACGAAGCAGCTCCACACACAGCCAGCCACATGACACGTTTCCTTTCCTTCTCCCCTCCCAGCCACATCACGTCGCTCAAACGGAAAGAAAGAAAGAAACAAACAAACAAACAAACAAACAAACAAACGAACAACACAGCGCACACACACGCAGCAACAACAACAACAACACAGACTCTTTCGCACTTTTCAACTTCCGAACAGTGTGGTGGCCCTGAAAAGGGCCGTTTTCTAGTCTCTCCCACCCACAAGCACGGCCGCGGGAAGGCCAGCGCCCGCTGCGACGCAGCCTAACCGCCGAAACCGTACAGGGTGCGCCCCTGCCTCTTCAGGGCGTACACCACGTCCATGGCCGTCACAGTCTTGCGCTTGGCGTGCTCAGTGTACGTCACCGCGTCGCGGATCACGTTCTCCAGGAACACCTTCAGCACCCCGCGGGTCTCCTCGTAGATCAGACCAGAGATGCGCTTCACGCCGCCCCTGCGAGCCAGGCGGCGGATGGCGGGCTTCGTGATGCCCTGGATGTTGTCGCGCAACACCTTGCGGTGCCGCTTGGCGCCACCCTTGCCGAGCCCCTTTCCTCCCTTGCCGCGGCCTGTCATCCTTCCTTCCTCGGGCAAAGCAAAACGTGCACAAACAGCAGCTGCAGCGGCTGGCGAGTCGGCTACGGTCTGCGCCCAGCGCGCCCGCCGCCCCCCTATATAGACTCTGGCCCGCCCTCCCCCCACCACGCGCAACCGAGGGCATATAAGCGCAGCACGGAGGCGCGCGGGCCCGTTGTCAAGGCAGCACCGGACGCCGCGCCGCACCTAACCTCCACGCACGCCGCTCCGCTACCGCCAACGCTACCGCCATGGCCCGCACAAAGCAAACGGCCCGCAAGTCCACCGGCGGAAAGGCGCCGCGCAAACAGCTCGCCACCAAGGCGGCGAGGAAGAGCGCGCCCGCCACCGGAGGCGTCAAGAAGCCCCACCGCTACAGGCCGGGCACCGTCGCCCTGCGAGAAATCAGGCGCTACCAGAAGAGCACAGAGCTGCTCATCCGCAAGCTGCCATTCCAGCGCCTAGTGCGCGAGATCGCCCAGGACTTCAAGACCGACCTGCGCTTCCAGAGCTCCGCAGTCATGGCCCTGCAGGAGGCCAGCGAGGCCTACCTCGTCGGCCTCTTCGAAGACACCAACCTGTGCGCAATCCACGCCAAGCGCGTCACCATCATGCCCAAGGACATCCAGCTCGCGCGCCGCATCCGCGGCGAGCGCGCCTAAACCGCGCCGCGGCACCGCACCGCACAAACAAAAACGGCCCTTTTCAGGGCCACTAACATCTCTCCGTCGCGAGCAAACTTTGTCGGTCGCCTGCCTCTCGCCCCGCAACCCAAAAACAAAAACCACCACTTCCCGTCCGTCCGCCACACACACCCGCTCACTCTGCCTGCCTGCTAGCAGCGCGCAACAATCACACATCATCCCTCCCCGGCGCTCAAAGCGCACAATACCCAACGGCCGACGTCACACCGCACGGGTGGCTGGCCGGCCGCCGCTTTCGTTTCGAAAACAAAAAAAACCCGCACTCCACTCCGACGGCCAACGGCCAGGCAGGCGCGCTCGCTCGCTCTACACGCCACCGAAATCCCCGCCGACTCCTTCCACATCTCAACGTGCCCCCCGTTGCAAAACATAACACACACAAAGAAACAAAACAAAGACCAGACACGACTAGACAAGACACACATCCGAGAAGAACGAACGCAGGCAAGCCAACCAACGTATTCAAACAAAACAACGTGACAGAAAACCAACCGTCGGCCGCCGCCACAAACACGGCGACAATCAACCACGACAACAACAACACCGCTTACCGCTACCGCCGCCCACACCCGCCACCGACCCCCGCAATCAAACCACCACGGCACGCAAACAGCATCCCCACGGGCATACAGACAGACACCCACACCAAACGCAACACGACAATCAAAACCTTCCCCGACGTGCTTTGATGGCCCTGAGAAGGGCCGTTTTGGGCCGCGCGTCTCTTGCGCGCCACTAGACGACGACGGGGGGTGGGGACGACGGGGTCAAGCGCCAAACCCTTCCTTTCCCATCTCTTTCTCCTCTACTCTACTCTACTTCTTCTTCTTGGGCGAAGCCTTCGCCTTAGACGGCGTCGTCGCCTTCTTCGGGCGCGGCGCCTTCGGCTTCTTCGTCGGAACCTTGGCGGCCTTCTTCGCCTTCGACGGCGACTTGGCCTTGGCCGGCTTGGCCGCAGCCGCCTTCTTCGCACCCGCGGGAGCGGCCGACGCCGCAGACGCCTTCTTGGCGGCGCCCGCCTTCCGACCGGTCGCCGCCTTCACGCCACCAGCCTTCTTTGCGCCGGCCGCACGGGCGCCCTTCTTCTCCTTGCTGGCCGGAGCGGCGCGCTTCTTCTTGGCACCGCCAGCACGAGCCTTGCCGCCCTCGGCCGCCCCCCCGCCGCCGGCGCCGGCAAGCTTGAACGAGCCGGACGCGCCCTTCCCCTTCGTCTGCACCAGCTCGCCCGCCACGACGGCCGACTTGAGGTACTTCTTGATAAACGGCGCCAGCTTCTCCGCGTCCAGCTTGTAGTGCGCGGCTATGTACTTCTTGATCGCCTGCAGCGACGACCCGCCGCGCTCCTTCAGACTCTTGATGGCGGCCGTCACCATCTCAGAGGTGCGCGGGTGCGCAGGCTTGGCGCGCGGCTTCTTCGCAGACGACGCAGACTTGGCCTTCTTCGTAGTGCCGGTGGCGGCGGGTGCCGCAGCAGTCTCGTTCGTAGCCGCCTGATCTGCCATTTCGACGACGCGCGTAACACACAGCGAGAGCGAGAGCGAGAGCGAGCGGGACGGCAGGCACGCAAGCACAGCACAGCACGGCAGAGCAGAGCAGAGAATCACAAGGGCCCAGCCAGTGTCGCGGGCGGGCGCGGACGGCCGAGAGAGCGGCCGCCACTCTGCGCGCCGCCGCGCCGCGCCTCCCGCGCTTGCTACCGCCCAACGTCCGACAGCCTGTGCGGAGCAGCCCCAAAGCTGCGCCACAACCGCCCGCGCCTTTCAAACCACCGAGGATGGGGCTACACACAGCCACACCACAGTCGCCAACCAGTCGCCACGGCAGCGCCGCAAACCACGGCCAAACTGCAGCTACCGCGCGCTACAGCCTGGGTCGGCCCGCCGAGAATCGCCGCCCCCGCCCAAATGCCGCCCCCACAGCCCCAGCCGACGACCCGCCACAATGGCCAAACCTTCGGCAAAACTCCCACACCGTCGCCGCGGCAGCCCGGCCAGCGCGGCCGGCGCCACAGCCACACAAGCCGAGGCGTGCGGCGATGACGGCCGTGCAAACGCGCCTCCGCCGCCCCATCGCCTTCCGTCGCCCTCCCGCCGTTTCCCGATCGGCCCGCAGCCGTCGGGCCACATCGCGCGCCGTCCTCCTCCTCTCGCCCGCCAACATTCACAGCCGTTTCTCAACAATTGCCCGCCGCAAACGGACGCCGCCTGCGCAACAGGCGCCGCCGCCCCTCGCCGCTTCCGACCCAACCCCTCGACCGAGGCAAACCGCAATCCGAATCTACAGACCAACCCAATCTGCCGTCAGCACACACGACAGCCGACCTTACACGTTGCGCGTTACACATTACGTTTACACGTCTAGGTTAGGTTCGGTTAGGTTAGGTGGACGTGGGTTAGGTTAAGGGGACTTGGGTTAGGTTAAGCGTCAAACTTAGGTTAAGCATTCAAACACGTCAGGCGTCAGAGGTTAGGTTAGGTTAGGTTAGGTTAGGTTAGGTTAGGTTAGGTTACGTTAGGTTACGTTACACGTTAGGTTAAGGGGTCAGTGCTAGGTTAAGAAGCGTCAAACGTAGGTTAAAAAAGCGTTCAAAACGTGAGGCGTGAGCCGCCGGACAGCTTACCTTACGTAGACGTTTGGGGCTCACAGGCTGAGCTCACCTCACCACACCACAGGTTAGGTTCGGTTCGGTTCGCTCGGCTCAGCGTAAAGCGCCGAGGTCAGGGTTACGTTCGTTCACCTTCGGGCGCCACACTTTCGGTTGAAAGGTCGCGACGGGACGACGTCGGCAGGCACCGCCGCAAACGGACAAAAACGTACAGACGACGTCGAAAACCGCCGACAGACGGGGGAGCAGCACGACCACGACCAGATACCGAGCGCGAACGAGACGCACGCGAACCACCCCCACCGGCCAAAGGGCACCACACAACAACCCAGAGCACCACGTGTCGACACCACAGCAACCCGCCGCTCACGCGACATGGCTGGCACCGAAGGGCAACCGCCCGCAACTGCGCTTTCCGCGCCGGCCCGGATGCACGTCGTGCTACAACAACACCACTACCGTACACAGCCGCTGTTCACAACATCACTATCATGCGCGCCCGCGGCTCGCCGCCGTCGCAGTCGCAGCCCCAACGCCAGCACTTTTGCACCACCATTCACACGCACCGCAACACAGCTCGCCGACACAGCCGAACAAAACAAACACCACACAACAACAGCAACAACGCCGCCGCCTCTACTCGTGCCGGCGACCCACCCCGCCGATGGCGCACCTTTCGCCAGCCGGCAATCGACACACACGCACGCACCCACCCACCCCCCGGGGCCCAGTGCAAAAAAAAACACACAAAAACAAAAACAAAAAAAAAACAACACAAACGACACGGGAAGCGCACACCGCCACTTCGCGCGCACGCCACCAACCAGTCGTCGTCTCAAAATAACAAACACAAACAAAATAAACTAACAACTAGGGCAACACAAAACAAAAACGCCTCGCACGAACCGCCCACAAAAAGGACAAGCACACGCACAGCCTCTGCTGACGACCACGACGCAGCGGCACGCTGCTCCTGTCCCGCGCCCCGCGCCCCGCGCCCCACTCGATTCACAACTCACGCGACACCGTCAACGACGGGCTCGCTTCCCGCAACCTACCACCTTTCCGCCACGACGCACAGCCCCAGCCCCACCCGACCCGACGACGCCCGTGGCAACGACTGCACTTTCACCACCGCCTCCCCCTTCCCCCCCAAAACACACACACACACACACACACACACACACACAGCCAGCCAAAAACGCACTCGCGACCCACACATGCACGTGCATCGGCACACGCCAACCAGTCAACGTCGACAACCACACGCAAGGCTCGAAACGAAACCGGCGTCCTTCCACGTTGCCATCAAGCTACCTACACGACACAAGACACAAGGAACAAACACAACAGCCGGCCCCACTAATTCCCACTCTCACGCCGCAAAAAGCACACCGAAACCGCCAAACGCACGCACATTCCCCTTCGCACTGACACCGACCGGCTCGCTACCACACACCTCTCGGCAGCCGTTTCACGCCAATTCGCCACACCGCCCACACAGTCGACAAGCGCCCGCCCTGTACGGCACACGCAACGACGCAGCGCAGCAAAGGGCGCCCGCAACACATACCTCTCCTCTCTCTCCCTCTCCGCCGCCCGACGCGCCAACCGCCACGCCACACCGCCAGCCACTCGCAAATTGTGCACTGCCACCAGCCACACGTCCAACACGCCGCGCCGCCTCCGGCCACCCGCCAGGGGGCGCTCACGTCCGCGACAACAGCGCGGCCCGCCGGGCCGAACCGAACCGAACCGAGCCGCCGCTGCTCTGCACTCGGCACGGCCACACCCTGCTGCAGACCGGGCTCGTCTCTCTGTACGCGTCTGCCTGCGCATCAACACAACACGACCTTTTTTTTTTTTTTCTCTCTACCGCCATCCCTTCTTCTCGCGTTTTACTCGTTGTTGCAGCAGCGGCGCACACCTACACATCCACAGCCCCAGCCGAGCCGAGCCGGCCTCACCTCAGGGCCCGCCGCCAGCGTCTCCTCCTCGGGCACAGGTGCGGTGCTGTGGCCGCCCATCCAACCGCATTGCTGGCCGTCCAGCCGCCAGGCGTTCCCACTGCCGCGAGCCACGCCGCGCACCGACCCTGCTGCAGAAAACGAAGCATAGCCAGAGACCGACCGATACACAAAGCAAGCCGTCGCCTCGCCTCTTGTCCTTCCTGCCTTCCTTTCGCCCCCCCCCCCCTCCTTTTTTTTTTTTTTATTTTGTTTTCTTCTTTCTTTCTTTCTTTGGCCCTCTCTCCTTCCCGCCCCATGGCGGTTACGGCACCGCCTGCAGCGGCAGATTTTTTGCGCCCACACGCCTACTCCTACCACCATTAACCTTGCCCTGCCCATCAACGTCGCAGTCGAACCGACGCTTGCCAACACACTGCCCACGTTCCTTTCTCTTTTCGGCCTACGCCCATTACGCGCCGCCGCCACAGCACCTTCCCTTCCCACAACACACCGACGTCATCACACGCACCCACAAACAGGGGCCACGACCGTGTTCCTCGCCCACTCCCATCCCGCACGGTACGCACATTCCCAACTACTACCGCGCACCCTCCCTTTCCAATCTGTGTGTCTCTGTGTCTGTGTCCTGTGTCCTGTCCGCGCGTGACGCCTCTCAACATCCGCCGTCCCCCGTCCCGTTTTCGCCCCCATGCCGTCGTCGCGCCGCCTCCTCCCCGTCCACCGCCGCCCCTGTCCGCCCCGCACCACACCATACACCGCTGCTTGTCCCGGCCGTTGCCACCAAAGGCGCCGACCGCAAACGCGCCACGCCGCAGCCCCCGTGCGTCTCGCTCGCTTGCATCTCCGTGCCGACGCTGCCTCTCTTCCCGCTCGCACTCGACCTCGACAACACAGTCTTTGGCTCCGCCACTGCGTGTTCCGGTGGTACGCACGCTGCAACACGTATGTATTCGTTACCAGAGCGATGGCGAGGCATGACAGCATCTCTGTCTGACCAGAGAGTTATTTATCGTTGCTAGTCGGCGCTTGGACCGCGCCAGACGACAGTAGTGGCACGCACCGGGTCGCCAGGAACAGTTGTTATATATATTGTAGCGCGAGTCGGGAGAGGTAGTAGTCGGTCGACAGTAGTAGCGGGTGGACGGTTGTACTGAGCGGGCGTCGGCGGCGTGCTCTGCTCGTCTCGCGACTCTGGTCACGGTTCGGGACGATGTATAGTATATTGTGTTATAATCAAAAGGTAGTGTGAAGCTGCATTGCGCAAATCTGATAACGTATGTTCATTGTACTTATTTTGTTCAACAACAAAAGCCCCACTATTACTTTTTTCTAAAGCAACTTTTGTCTTTTAACGAAAAACATTCACTTTTTAAAGACTACTTCCTATGGCATTTCCCTCCAAGGAGTGCAATTAATTACCAGCCAGCACTCATTCATTGCACACAGCTGTGTAAGGGGTATCTACAATTGAGGAGCGGATATAAATGCAACTTTTTTGTTTTTTTTTTTTTTTTTGTGTGTTGTAACCTCCCCGCAAAATTTAAAATAATGGACAATGTTATTTACGGATGCTAATGGACATTGCGCTAATTGTAACCTCGCCCACAATGAGAGGTATTGAAAATGGCAACAAAAATGTGAAATTCGCAATCCGACTCAAATATAAATTCTTCACAACATTTAAAGTCCGTTCAGTGACAAGAAACTTCAATTGAGCCGAAATATCGGTCTTTGGCCCTGTGCAAAACAATCAGAATTAAAGTCTTACCTCAGAATAAATGGATGTCACATTTCTGCTCTTGTTGTTGCGCAGCGCTTGGAGGAACTGCATTGCAAATAATAATATTCTCTTTTTTTGTGATTTTAGTGAAATTTTTCTTCAAAGAAGTGGAATGAAATGGGAAGTGCAACGAACTCTTTAGTTCAATAAAACATTACATTTTTGAAAAATGCTTTTGAAATAAAAATTATTTTTGGGGAACTTGTTGGAGAATTAATTACAATAAATATAATTTTTCATTATCTAATGATTATATTAATTAACAGTATACCTCCTTCACCATCTTGACCAGTGTTGCCGACCGCCTACATCACACAACCGCACTCGGCTGCTACTACTGACCGACCGCTCTGCATGACGACTATTAGCGTACTGCACGCGACGACTACTGACAGAGTACAGCCCTCAACTAGACAGAGCTACAGACTCGCAACGACTGACTGACTGACTGACTGACTGACTGAGAACCGCTCGCAACACTCGCGCGGTCCAGCGCAAACTCTCTGGTCACAGATGCTACAATGTCTCGCCATCGCTGCTATGTTACATACGTGTTTCAGTGTCTTTTTCATTGGGGTAACGATCTTTGGCTCTTTTTATTCTGAATACAGGGCCAAAGGTCAACGCTGCTGCCCTTATACAATTTATCAGGTTCCATTATGTCTGTTGCAATGTTACATACGGTTCATTCTTTCATTAATATTATCGTTGGGTTTGTTTTGTAGGGACGTTAACATTCTGGCACATTTTTATTATCATCGGACTCTCTGCTATTTGTGCAGGGAGGTTATACCTGGGTCCATTTCCATTTCCATTTCCATTTACATTTTAATATTGATAGACTTTTTGTTTTCTTTTTTTGTTTCTTGTTGTTTTTCCTTCTTTTTTCTTGTTGTTTTTTTTTCTTTCTTTTTTTTTGTTTTGTTTTGTTTTTCCCGCTCTCACCACCACCGCCGCATCACGCCTTCCGTTTTCTTCTTGGTTTCTTTTCTGTTCTTCAACTGCTTCAACATCACCGCGCCCCATTTCCACACCACAGCCATCAGCCTCCAAGACGGGCAGGCGCAGTGTGCCATTTCCGGCGCACAAGCACACCCGTACGGTACTCTCCTCGCCCCCACGCCACCAACAACACAGCGACCACGCGGCTTTCAGGCATGGCATGGCACGGCACGGCACGGCACCGGCGAAATGCGCCGCCCCCGCCCCTCCGCGCATCCGTCCGTCTCGCCACGTTCACTGACAGCCGCGTCTGCGGCTACACCACGACAACCACAACACAACACCGCTCCCCTCCCTGGCAACTCATTGTTTTTCTCCTCCTCTTTTGCACAAACCACAACGCCGAGCACAGGCGCAAGCCACCCACACCGCGCCCCTCCCCGTCCCGTCTTTGGCCGCCGCTCCTCGTTTCCTCGTTTGCCCCCTCCCATCTCCCGAAATGCCATGCCAGCAGCGTTACGCATGCCCCTCCCCTGTCCACACAACACTACCGCCAAACGAACAGCCTTCCGGGCCACATGCAGGGCACGCCCACCTCCAAACACTGCCAATTCACGGACGCACGCACGCACACACACACACACACACACACACACACACACACACACACACACACTTTCCCGACACCTTTCTGTACGGAGGGTGCGTCATCTCGACCGTGACAGAGTGACGCCAACTATCGACGATCCATTTCCCCCCACTGGTAAAACACGTCCACTAACACCTACATACATCATTCAAGTACACAGACAATAGCATACACACAATGGGAGGGCACACGAACATGGACGGCACGGCACTGTCACACACTCTTCCTCAGAACCAACCATACCAACAAACGTTACGTACAACTGGGAAAGCGAAAGCGAAAGCAAAAGCAAAAAGCAAAGGCCAATGCAGCCGTCAAAGGTAACGTTCACCACGGCAGACACTTGCAGCCGCGCCGCCGTTAAACGCATTTCAGTGCGGCTCCAATACGCCTCCGACACGGGAACGTTCCGTTGCTCTACGAATGCGTTTCTCCCCTTTTTCCCTTCCTCTCTCTTTTGCCCCCCCCCCCCTCTGTCCTTTCCTCCTGCACTCTTGCCTCCTTCCTCACGTTCTGCCCAGACATTCGACCGATCAAAGTCAACCTGTCGTTACCGTTCTCAGCGCGACGGTGTACAACAGTATGACGGGTGTGCCCACGACTTCGGTTCAGTTGCGTGACGCCGGTCTATCGCGCCGATCGACAGTTACTCAGGGGGGCGACGGATCGGACCACGTCACCGACACACAAAACACTTTCAAACAAACAAATACATACCGGATGGACACAGACAAACACGTGTACAGACATTCGCCAAAAACGGCCGCCGCCGCCGCCGCCGTCGTCTAGCGTCGCGCTTACTGTACTGCACTGGACACGCGTGCATCTTGAATGACGACATCGGTGTGCGTGCGTCGTACGCAATCAGTCAGACACGGCTATCAAAAATCAGAGTCGAATGGTACATCATCGTGCGTGTCGCCGTACACGTACAGTACAATGCAACAACAATGCGTCTTCATGGCACGTTCATTTCAACGTCACTCACACACCTCCACGCTGCAGTTACGTCGCACCATTGTCAAACTCGGCGTACAGCAAAGGGAATAGTGGGCGGCAAACAAAAACCACAAAAAAAAACAACATTTCACATTTCACCCTCGCCATGTATGATGTGCAAAAAACAAACCCGCAAACGGCCGTCGTTACGGTGACACAAAAGTCGGCGATCGCACTGTCCCCCCTCGCAGACAGGTAACACACACACCAACAACACCAAATGGGTCAAAAACCACGCCAACGAGGCGTGCCACCATTCCACGCCACGGCGACCAACCTCGTGGCCGTACCCCGCGCAACACGCTTTGACGCGCCCCCCCACCCACAATCAAAATGCACACATACATCACAGCCGTCCACACAAACAACAACAACAATTCCGCCCTTCCCGCAAAAGGCAAGTTGGTGGCCCTGAAAAGGGCCGTTTTGCCGCTCTCGCAACGGAGGAGCATTCTCTCTCCATCCTTCCTTCCGTTCCAGAGCCACCTCCTTACTTGGAGCTCGTGTACTTGGTCACCGCCTTCGTGCCCTCGCTCACGGCGTGCTTGGCCAGCTCGCCAGGCAGCAACAGCCGCACAGCGGTCTGGATCTCGCGGGACGTGATGGTCGAGCGCTTGTTGTAGTGCGCCAGGCGAGAAGCCTCGGCCGCAATGCGCTCGAAAATGTCGTTCACGAAGCTGTTCATGATGCTCATCGCCTTCGACGAGATGCCCGTGTCAGGGTGCACCTGCTTCAGCACCTTGTAGATGTAGATGGCATAGCTCTCCTTCCTCTTGCGCTTCTTCTTCTTGTCGCCCTTCGAAATGTTCTTCTGCGCCTTGCCAGCCTTCTTGGCGGCCTTCCCGCTAGTCTTGGGCGGCATCTCGAACCAACGTACGGCGGCAGCAGCAACACCAGTAGCAAGCGCTCCGCTCTAGTCAGCGTCTCCCCACACAGTGGCACCCGCCGCCAGCCGCCGCCGCACCTTTACCAGCTCGCCCTGTTGCGGCCGCCGACCAATGGGGCGCGCGCGCAACCGGCCGCCGCACCCGAGCCCATAAAGCACCCCCACCCCGGCTGCGCCGGCACGCACTCCGCTGCTCGACTCGCTGCCGCTCGCACCGGTCGTTTTCGTTTCCTTCTCGTGTGCACCGTCGCTAGCCCATCGCCATGTCCGGACGCGGAAAGGGAGGCAAAGTCAAGGGCAAGTCAAAGTCCCGCTCAAGCAGGGCTGGGCTCCAGTTCCCGGTCGGCAGAATCCACCGCCTCCTGCGCAAGGGAAACTACGCAGAGCGCGTCGGCGCCGGGGCGCCCGTCTACCTCGCCGCCGTCATGGAGTACCTCGCGGCTGAGGTGCTCGAGCTGGCCGGAAACGCGGCCCGCGACAACAAGAAGACGCGCATCATCCCGCGCCACCTGCAGCTTGCCATCCGCAACGACGAGGAGCTCAACAAGCTCCTGTCGGGCGTCACCATCGCACAGGGTGGTGTCCTACCCAACATCCAGGCCGTCCTGCTGCCAAAGAAGACCGAGAAGAAGGCCTAAAGGAGGCCAGGCAATCGCAGCGCCGCGTGCTCCCCTGCACGCAACGCGCTTTGCCGGCTCGGCTCGGCCCGGCCCACAACAATCGGCCCTTTTCAGGGCCACCACACAAACCTACGTCCAAAGCAAAATTTCAGTCGTCCTCGCCGCACCTTGTTTTGTTTCAACTTTGCACTTTCACAGCACAGCCGCCGCCGGCGCACGTCCGCCATCTTGTCGTCCACACAGCCCGCACACACACACACACACACACACACACACACACACATTTTGCACGGTCGCAGAGTCGCCTTCCAAACGACAACGGCAGCAATAATGACCATTGTTAAAGGGAGGCGTGTCGACACACCGCCCTCCACTCCCGCGCGCAACGGCCGTCGACACGAACGAAACAGCTGATCCGGCCGCCTATGCCCACACGCCTTGCCTCGGAAACCCCAACGCCGCCGCAAACACACAGAGCCAAACCACGCAAGCAAATAATTACCGCCTCTCTCGCACAACAACACACAGCCCGCCATCTCCGTCGCGATCGATACAAAGACACACAATAACAAACACAAACGAAGCAGCTCCACACACAGCCAGCCACATGACACGTTTCCTTTCCTTCTCCCCTCCCAGCCACATCACGTCGCTCAAACGGAAAGAAAGAAAGAAACAAACAAACAAACAAACAAACAAACAAACGAACAACACAGCGCACACACACGCAGCAACAACAACAACAACACAGACTCTTTCGCACTTTTCAACTTCCGAACAGTGTGGTGGCCCTGAAAAGGGCCGTTTTCTAGTCTCTCCCACCCACAAGCACGGCCGCGGGAAGGCCAGCGCCCGCTGCGACGCAGCCTAACCGCCGAAACCGTACAGGGTGCGCCCCTGCCTCTTCAGGGCGTACACCACGTCCATGGCCGTCACAGTCTTGCGCTTGGCGTGCTCAGTGTACGTCACCGCGTCGCGGATCACGTTCTCCAGGAACACCTTCAGCACCCCGCGGGTCTCCTCGTAGATCAGACCAGAGATGCGCTTCACGCCGCCCCTGCGAGCCAGGCGGCGGATGGCGGGCTTCGTGATGCCCTGGATGTTGTCGCGCAACACCTTGCGGTGCCGCTTGGCGCCACCCTTGCCGAGCCCCTTTCCTCCCTTGCCGCGGCCTGTCATCCTTCCTTCCTCGGGCAAAGCAAAACGTGCACAAACAGCAGCTGCAGCGGCTGGCGAGTCGGCTACGGTCTGCGCCCAGCGCGCCCGCCGCCCCCCTATATAGACTCTGGCCCGCCCTCCCCCCACCACGCGCAACCGAGGGCATATAAGCGCAGCACGGAGGCGCGCGGGCCCGTTGTCAAGGCAGCACCGGACGCCGCGCCGCACCTAACCTCCACGCACGCCGCTCCGCTACCGCCAACGCTACCGCCATGGCCCGCACAAAGCAAACGGCCCGCAAGTCCACCGGCGGAAAGGCGCCGCGCAAACAGCTCGCCACCAAGGCGGCGAGGAAGAGCGCGCCCGCCACCGGAGGCGTCAAGAAGCCCCACCGCTACAGGCCGGGCACCGTCGCCCTGCGAGAAATCAGGCGCTACCAGAAGAGCACAGAGCTGCTCATCCGCAAGCTGCCATTCCAGCGCCTAGTGCGCGAGATCGCCCAGGACTTCAAGACCGACCTGCGCTTCCAGAGCTCCGCAGTCATGGCCCTGCAGGAGGCCAGCGAGGCCTACCTCGTCGGCCTCTTCGAAGACACCAACCTGTGCGCAATCCACGCCAAGCGCGTCACCATCATGCCCAAGGACATCCAGCTCGCGCGCCGCATCCGCGGCGAGCGCGCCTAAACCGCGCCGCGGCACCGCACCGCACAAACAAAAACGGCCCTTTTCAGGGCCACTAACATCTCTCCGTCGCGAGCAAACTTTGTCGGTCGCCTGCCTCTCGCCCCGCAACCCAAAAACAAAAACCACCACTTCCCGTCCGTCCGCCACACACACCCGCTCACTCTGCCTGCCTGCTAGCAGCGCGCAACAATCACACATCATCCCTCCCCGGCGCTCAAAGCGCACAATACCCAACGGCCGACGTCACACCGCACGGGTGGCTGGCCGGCCGCCGCTTTCGTTTCGAAAACAAAAAAAACCCGCACTCCACTCCGACGGCCAACGGCCAGGCAGGCGCGCTCGCTCGCTCTACACGCCACCGAAATCCCCGCCGACTCCTTCCACATCTCAACGTGCCCCCCGTTGCAAAACATAACACACACAAAGAAACAAAACAAAGACCAGACACGACTAGACAAGACACACATCCGAGAAGAACGAACGCAGGCAAGCCAACCAACGTATTCAAACAAAACAACGTGACAGAAAACCAACCGTCGGCCGCCGCCACAAACACGGCGACAATCAACCACGACAACAACAACACCGCTTACCGCTACCGCCGCCCACACCCGCCACCGACCCCCGCAATCAAACCACCACGGCACGCAAACAGCATCCCCACGGGCATACAGACAGACACCCACACCAAACGCAACACGACAATCAAAACCTTCCCCGACGTGCTTTGATGGCCCTGAGAAGGGCCGTTTTGGGCCGCGCGTCTCTTGCGCGCCACTAGACGACGACGGGGGGTGGGGACGACGGGGTCAAGCGCCAAACCCTTCCTTTCCCATCTCTTTCTCCTCTACTCTACTCTACTTCTTCTTCTTGGGCGAAGCCTTCGCCTTAGACGGCGTCGTCGCCTTCTTCGGGCGCGGCGCCTTCGGCTTCTTCGTCGGAACCTTGGCGGCCTTCTTCGCCTTCGACGGCGACTTGGCCTTGGCCGGCTTGGCCGCAGCCGCCTTCTTCGCACCCGCGGGAGCGGCCGACGCCGCAGACGCCTTCTTGGCGGCGCCCGCCTTCCGACCGGTCGCCGCCTTCACGCCACCAGCCTTCTTTGCGCCGGCCGCACGGGCGCCCTTCTTCTCCTTGCTGGCCGGAGCGGCGCGCTTCTTCTTGGCACCGCCAGCACGAGCCTTGCCGCCCTCGGCCGCCCCCCCGCCGCCGGCGCCGGCAAGCTTGAACGAGCCGGACGCGCCCTTCCCCTTCGTCTGCACCAGCTCGCCCGCCACGACGGCCGACTTGAGGTACTTCTTGATAAACGGCGCCAGCTTCTCCGCGTCCAGCTTGTAGTGCGCGGCTATGTACTTCTTGATCGCCTGCAGCGACGACCCGCCGCGCTCCTTCAGACTCTTGATGGCGGCCGTCACCATCTCAGAGGTGCGCGGGTGCGCAGGCTTGGCGCGCGGCTTCTTCGCAGACGACGCAGACTTGGCCTTCTTCGTAGTGCCGGTGGCGGCGGGTGCCGCAGCAGTCTCGTTCGTAGCCGCCTGATCTGCCATTTCGACGACGCGCGTAACACACAGCGAGAGCGAGAGCGAGAGCGAGCGGGACGGCAGGCACGCAAGCACAGCACAGCACGGCAGAGCAGAGCAGAGAATCACAAGGGCCCAGCCAGTGTCGCGGGCGGGCGCGGACGGCCGAGAGAGCGGCCGCCACTCTGCGCGCCGCCGCGCCGCGCCTCCCGCGCTTGCTACCGCCCAACGTCCGACAGCCTGTGCGGAGCAGCCCCAAAGCTGCGCCACAACCGCCCGCGCCTTTCAAACCACCGAGGATGGGGCTACACACAGCCACACCACAGTCGCCAACCAGTCGCCACGGCAGCGCCGCAAACCACGGCCAAACTGCAGCTACCGCGCGCTACAGCCTGGGTCGGCCCGCCGAGAATCGCCGCCCCCGCCCAAATGCCGCCCCCACAGCCCCAGCCGACGACCCGCCACAATGGCCAAACCTTCGGCAAAACTCCCACACCGTCGCCGCGGCAGCCCGGCCAGCGCGGCCGGCGCCACAGCCACACAAGCCGAGGCGTGCGGCGATGACGGCCGTGCAAACGCGCCTCCGCCGCCCCATCGCCTTCCGTCGCCCTCCCGCCGTTTCCCGATCGGCCCGCAGCCGTCGGGCCACATCGCGCGCCGTCCTCCTCCTCTCGCCCGCCAACATTCACAGCCGTTTCTCAACAATTGCCCGCCGCAAACGGACGCCGCCTGCGCAACAGGCGCCGCCGCCCCTCGCCGCTTCCGACCCAACCCCTCGACCGAGGCAAACCGCAATCCGAATCTACAGACCAACCCAATCTGCCGTCAGCACACACGACAGCCGACCTTACACGTTGCGCGTTACACATTACGTTTACACGTCTAGGTTAGGTTCGGTTAGGTTAGGTGGACGTGGGTTAGGTTAAGGGGACTTGGGTTAGGTTAAGCGTCAAACTTAGGTTAAGCATTCAAACACGTCAGGCGTCAGAGGTTAGGTTAGGTTAGGTTAGGTTAGGTTAGGTTAGGTTAGGTTACGTTAGGTTACGTTACACGTTAGGTTAAGGGGTCAGTGCTAGGTTAAGAAGCGTCAAACGTAGGTTAAAAAAGCGTTCAAAACGTGAGGCGTGAGCCGCCGGACAGCTTACCTTACGTAGACGTTTGGGGCTCACAGGCTGAGCTCACCTCACCACACCACAGGTTAGGTTCGGTTCGGTTCGCTCGGCTCAGCGTAAAGCGCCGAGGTCAGGGTTACGTTCGTTCACCTTCGGGCGCCACACTTTCGGTTGAAAGGTCGCGACGGGACGACGTCGGCAGGCACCGCCGCAAACGGACAAAAACGTACAGACGACGTCGAAAACCGCCGACAGACGGGGGAGCAGCACGACCACGACCAGATACCGAGCGCGAACGAGACGCACGCGAACCACCCCCACCGGCCAAAGGGCACCACACAACAACCCAGAGCACCACGTGTCGACACCACAGCAACCCGCCGCTCACGCGACATGGCTGGCACCGAAGGGCAACCGCCCGCAACTGCGCTTTCCGCGCCGGCCCGGATGCACGTCGTGCTACAACAACACCACTACCGTACACAGCCGCTGTTCACAACATCACTATCATGCGCGCCCGCGGCTCGCCGCCGTCGCAGTCGCAGCCCCAACGCCAGCACTTTTGCACCACCATTCACACGCACCGCAACACAGCTCGCCGACACAGCCGAACAAAACAAACACCACACAACAACAGCAACAACGCCGCCGCCTCTACTCGTGCCGGCGACCCACCCCGCCGATGGCGCACCTTTCGCCAGCCGGCAATCGACACACACGCACGCACCCACCCACCCCCCGGGGCCCAGTGCAAAAAAAAACACACAAAAACAAAAACAAAAAAAAAACAACACAAACGACACGGGAAGCGCACACCGCCACTTCGCGCGCACGCCACCAACCAGTCGTCGTCTCAAAATAACAAACACAAACAAAATAAACTAACAACTAGGGCAACACAAAACAAAAACGCCTCGCACGAACCGCCCACAAAAAGGACAAGCACACGCACAGCCTCTGCTGACGACCACGACGCAGCGGCACGCTGCTCCTGTCCCGCGCCCCGCGCCCCGCGCCCCACTCGATTCACAACTCACGCGACACCGTCAACGACGGGCTCGCTTCCCGCAACCTACCACCTTTCCGCCACGACGCACAGCCCCAGCCCCACCCGACCCGACGACGCCCGTGGCAACGACTGCACTTTCACCACCGCCTCCCCCTTCCCCCCCAAAACACACACACACACACACACACACACACACACAGCCAGCCAAAAACGCACTCGCGACCCACACATGCACGTGCATCGGCACACGCCAACCAGTCAACGTCGACAACCACACGCAAGGCTCGAAACGAAACCGGCGTCCTTCCACGTTGCCATCAAGCTACCTACACGACACAAGACACAAGGAACAAACACAACAGCCGGCCCCACTAATTCCCACTCTCACGCCGCAAAAAGCACACCGAAACCGCCAAACGCACGCACATTCCCCTTCGCACTGACACCGACCGGCTCGCTACCACACACCTCTCGGCAGCCGTTTCACGCCAATTCGCCACACCGCCCACACAGTCGACAAGCGCCCGCCCTGTACGGCACACGCAACGACGCAGCGCAGCAAAGGGCGCCCGCAACACATACCTCTCCTCTCTCTCCCTCTCCGCCGCCCGACGCGCCAACCGCCACGCCACACCGCCAGCCACTCGCAAATTGTGCACTGCCACCAGCCACACGTCCAACACGCCGCGCCGCCTCCGGCCACCCGCCAGGGGGCGCTCACGTCCGCGACAACAGCGCGGCCCGCCGGGCCGAACCGAACCGAACCGAGCCGCCGCTGCTCTGCACTCGGCACGGCCACACCCTGCTGCAGACCGGGCTCGTCTCTCTGTACGCGTCTGCCTGCGCATCAACACAACACGACCTTTTTTTTTTTTTTCTCTCTACCGCCATCCCTTCTTCTCGCGTTTTACTCGTTGTTGCAGCAGCGGCGCACACCTACACATCCACAGCCCCAGCCGAGCCGAGCCGGCCTCACCTCAGGGCCCGCCGCCAGCGTCTCCTCCTCGGGCACAGGTGCGGTGCTGTGGCCGCCCATCCAACCGCATTGCTGGCCGTCCAGCCGCCAGGCGTTCCCACTGCCGCGAGCCACGCCGCGCACCGACCCTGCTGCAGAAAACGAAGCATAGCCAGAGACCGACCGATACACAAAGCAAGCCGTCGCCTCGCCTCTTGTCCTTCCTGCCTTCCTTTCGCCCCCCCCCCCTCCTTTTTTTTTTTTTTATTTTGTTTTCTTCTTTCTTTCTTTCTTTGGCCCTCTCTCCTTCCCGCCCCATGGCGGTTACGGCACCGCCTGCAGCGGCAGATTTTTTGCGCCCACACGCCTACTCCTACCACCATTAACCTTGCCCTGCCCATCAACGTCGCAGTCGAACCGACGCTTGCCAACACACTGCCCACGTTCCTTTCTCTTTTCGGCCTACGCCCATTACGCGCCGCCGCCACAGCACCTTCCCTTCCCACAACACACCGACGTCATCACACGCACCCACAAACAGGGGCCACGACCGTGTTCCTCGCCCACTCCCATCCCGCACGGTACGCACATTCCCAACTACTACCGCGCACCCTCCCTTTCCAATCTGTGTGTCTCTGTGTCTGTGTCCTGTGTCCTGTCCGCGCGTGACGCCTCTCAACATCCGCCGTCCCCCGTCCCGTTTTCGCCCCCATGCCGTCGTCGCGCCGCCTCCTCCCCGTCCACCGCCGCCCCTGTCCGCCCCGCACCACACCATACACCGCTGCTTGTCCCGGCCGTTGCCACCAAAGGCGCCGACCGCAAACGCGCCACGCCGCAGCCCCCGTGCGTCTCGCTCGCTTGCATCTCCGTGCCGACGCTGCCTCTCTTCCCGCTCGCACTCGACCTCGACAACACAGTCTTTGGCTCCGCCACTGCGTGTTCCGGTGGTACGCACGCTGCAACACGTATGTATTCGTTACCAGAGCGATGGCGAGGCATGACAGCATCTCTGTCTGACCAGAGAGTTATTTATCGTTGCTAGTCGGCGCTTGGACCGCGCCAGACGACAGTAGTGGCACGCACCGGGTCGCCAGGAACAGTTGTTATATATATTGTAGCGCGAGTCGGGAGAGGTAGTAGTCGGTCGACAGTAGTAGCGGGTGGACGGTTGTACTGAGCGGGCGTCGGCGGCGTGCTCTGCTCGTCTCGCGACTCTGGTCACGGTTCGGGACGATGTATAGTATATTGTGTTATAATCAAAAGGTAGTGTGAAGCTGCATTGCGCAAATCTGATAACGTATGTTCATTGTACTTATTTTGTTCAACAACAAAAGCCCCACTATTACTTTTTTCTAAAGCAACTTTTGTCTTTTAACGAAAAACATTCACTTTTTAAAGACTACTTCCTATGGCATTTCCCTCCAAGGAGTGCAATTAATTACCAGCCAGCACTCATTCATTGCACACAGCTGTGTAAGGGGTATCTACAATTGAGGAGCGGATATAAATGCAACTTTTTTGTTTTTTTTTTTTTTTTTGTGTGTTGTAACCTCCCCGCAAAATTTAAAATAATGGACAATGTTATTTACGGATGCTAATGGACATTGCGCTAATTGTAACCTCGCCCACAATGAGAGGTATTGAAAATGGCAACAAAAATGTGAAATTCGCAATCCGACTCAAATATAAATTCTTCACAACATTTAAAGTCCGTTCAGTGACAAGAAACTTCAATTGAGCCGAAATATCGGTCTTTGGCCCTGTGCAAAACAATCAGAATTAAAGTCTTACCTCAGAATAAATGGATGTCACATTTCTGCTCTTGTTGTTGCGCAGCGCTTGGAGGAACTGCATTGCAAATAATAATATTCTCTTTTTTTGTGATTTTAGTGAAATTTTTCTTCAAAGAAGTGGAATGAAATGGGAAGTGCAACGAACTCTTTAGTTCAATAAAACATTACATTTTTGAAAAATGCTTTTGAAATAAAAATTATTTTTGGGGAACTTGTTGGAGAATTAATTACAATAAATATAATTTTTCATTATCTAATGATTATATTAATTAACAGTATACCTCCTTCACCATCTTGACCAGTGTTGCCGACCGCCTACATCACACAACCGCACTCGGCTGCTACTACTGACCGACCGCTCTGCATGACGACTATTAGCGTACTGCACGCGACGACTACTGACAGAGTACAGCCCTCAACTAGACAGAGCTACAGACTCGCAACGACTGACTGACTGACTGACTGACTGACTGAGAACCGCTCGCAACACTCGCGCGGTCCAGCGCAAACTCTCTGGTCACAGATGCTACAATGTCTCGCCATCGCTGCTATGTTACATACGTGTTTCAGTGTCTTTTTCATTGGGGTAACGATCTTTGGCTCTTTTTATTCTGAATACAGGGCCAAAGGTCAACGCTGCTGCCCTTATACAATTTATCAGGTTCCATTATGTCTGTTGCAATGTTACATACGGTTCATTCTTTCATTAATATTATCGTTGGGTTTGTTTTGTAGGGACGTTAACATTCTGGCACATTTTTATTATCATCGGACTCTCTGCTATTTGTGCAGGGAGGTTATACCTGGGTCCATTTCCATTTCCATTTCCATTTACATTTTAATATTGATAGACTTTTTGTTTTCTTTTTTTGTTTCTTGTTGTTTTTCCTTCTTTTTTCTTGTTGTTTTTTTTTCTTTCTTTTTTTTTGTTTTGTTTTGTTTTTCCCGCTCTCACCACCACCGCCGCATCACGCCTTCCGTTTTCTTCTTGGTTTCTTTTCTGTTCTTCAACTGCTTCAACATCACCGCGCCCCATTTCCACACCACAGCCATCAGCCTCCAAGACGGGCAGGCGCAGTGTGCCATTTCCGGCGCACAAGCACACCCGTACGGTACTCTCCTCGCCCCCACGCCACCAACAACACAGCGACCACGCGGCTTTCAGGCATGGCATGGCACGGCACGGCACGGCACCGGCGAAATGCGCCGCCCCCGCCCCTCCGCGCATCCGTCCGTCTCGCCACGTTCACTGACAGCCGCGTCTGCGGCTACACCACGACAACCACAACACAACACCGCTCCCCTCCCTGGCAACTCATTGTTTTTCTCCTCCTCTTTTGCACAAACCACAACGCCGAGCACAGGCGCAAGCCACCCACACCGCGCCCCTCCCCGTCCCGTCTTTGGCCGCCGCTCCTCGTTTCCTCGTTTGCCCCCTCCCATCTCCCGAAATGCCATGCCAGCAGCGTTACGCATGCCCCTCCCCTGTCCACACAACACTACCGCCAAACGAACAGCCTTCCGGGCCACATGCAGGGCACGCCCACCTCCAAACACTGCCAATTCACGGACGCACGCACGCACACACACACACACACACACACACACACACACACACACACACACTTTCCCGACACCTTTCTGTACGGAGGGTGCGTCATCTCGACCGTGACAGAGTGACGCCAACTATCGACGATCCATTTCCCCCCACTGGTAAAACACGTCCACTAACACCTACATACATCATTCAAGTACACAGACAATAGCATACACACAATGGGAGGGCACACGAACATGGACGGCACGGCACTGTCACACACTCTTCCTCAGAACCAACCATACCAACAAACGTTACGTACAACCGGGAAAGCGAAAGCGAAAGCAAAAGCAAAAAGCAAAGGCCAATGCAGCCGTCAAAGGTAACGTTCACCACGGCAGACACTTGCAGCCGCGCCGCCGTTAAACGCATTTCAGTGCGGCTCCAATACGCCTCCGACACGGGAACGTTCCGTTGCTCTACGAATGCGTTTCTCCCCTTTTTCCCTTCCTCTCTCTTTTGCCCCCCCCCCTCTGTCCTTTCCTCCTGCACTCTTGCCTCCTTCCTCACGTTCTGCCCAGACATTCGACCGATCAAAGTCAACCTGTCGTTACCGTTCTCAGCGCGACGGTGTACAACAGTATGACGGGTGTGCCCACGACTTCGGTTCAGTTGCGTGACGCCGGTCTATCGCGCCGATCGACAGTTACTCAGGGGGGCGACGGATCGGACCACGTCACCGACACACAAAACACTTTCAAACAAACAAATACATACCGGATGGACACAGACAAACACGTGTACAGACATTCGCCAAAAACGGCCGCCGCCGCCGCCGCCGTCGT
The DNA here is from genome assembly GCF_021461385.2 of Schistocerca piceifrons. NCBI lineage: Eukaryota > Metazoa > Arthropoda > Insecta > Orthoptera > Acrididae > Schistocerca > Schistocerca piceifrons. The sequence goes on from NW_025728724.1 coordinate 51,755, forward strand.
CTAGCGTCGCGCTTACTGTACTGCACTGGACACGCGTGCATCTTGAATGACGACATCGGTGTGCGTGCGTCGTACGCAATCAGTCAGACACGGCTATCAAAAATCAGAGTCGAATGGTACATCATCGTGCGTGTCGCCGTACACGTACAGTACAATGCAACAACAATGCGTCTTCATGGCACGTTCATTTCAACGTCACTCACACACCTCCACGCTGCAGTTACGTCGCACCATTGTCAAACTCGGCGTACAGCAAAGGGAATAGTGGGCGGCAAACAAAAACCACAAAAAAAAACAACATTTCACATTTCACCCTCGCCATGTATGATGTGCAAAAAACAAACCCGCAAACGGCCGTCGTTACGGTGACACAAAAGTCGGCGATCGCACTGTCCCCCCTCGCAGACAGGTAACACACACACCAACAACACCAAATGGGTCAAAAACCACGCCAACGAGGCGTGCCACCATTCCACGCCACGGCGACCAACCTCGTGGCCGTACCCCGCGCAACACGCTTTGACGCGCCCCCCCACCCACAATCAAAATGCACACATACATCACAGCCGTCCACACAAACAACAACAACAATTCCGCCCTTCCCGCAAAAGGCAAGTTGGTGGCCCTGAAAAGGGCCGTTTTGCCGCTCTCGCAACGGAGGAGCATTCTCTCTCCATCCTTCCTTCCGTTCCAGAGCCACCTCCTTACTTGGAGCTCGTGTACTTGGTCACCGCCTTCGTGCCCTCGCTCACGGCGTGCTTGGCCAGCTCGCCAGGCAGCAACAGCCGCACAGCGGTCTGGATCTCGCGGGACGTGATGGTCGAGCGCTTGTTGTAGTGCGCCAGGCGAGAAGCCTCGGCCGCAATGCGCTCGAAAATGTCGTTCACGAAGCTGTTCATGATGCTCATCGCCTTCGACGAGATGCCCGTGTCAGGGTGCACCTGCTTCAGCACCTTGTAGATGTAGATGGCATAGCTCTCCTTCCTCTTGCGCTTCTTCTTCTTGTCGCCCTTCGAAATGTTCTTCTGCGCCTTGCCAGCCTTCTTGGCGGCCTTCCCGCTAGTCTTGGGCGGCATCTCGAACCAACGTACGGCGGCAGCAGCAACACCAGTAGCAAGCGCTCCGCTCTAGTCAGCGTCTCCCCACACAGTGGCACCCGCCGCCAGCCGCCGCCGCACCTTTACCAGCTCGCCCTGTTGCGGCCGCCGACCAATGGGGCGCGCGCGCAACCGGCCGCCGCACCCGAGCCCATAAAGCACCCCCACCCCGGCTGCGCCGGCACGCACTCCGCTGCTCGACTCGCTGCCGCTCGCACCGGTCGTTTTCGTTTCCTTCTCGTGTGCACCGTCGCTAGCCCATCGCCATGTCCGGACGCGGAAAGGGAGGCAAAGTCAAGGGCAAGTCAAAGTCCCGCTCAAGCAGGGCTGGGCTCCAGTTCCCGGTCGGCAGAATCCACCGCCTCCTGCGCAAGGGAAACTACGCAGAGCGCGTCGGCGCCGGGGCGCCCGTCTACCTCGCCGCCGTCATGGAGTACCTCGCGGCTGAGGTGCTCGAGCTGGCCGGAAACGCGGCCCGCGACAACAAGAAGACGCGCATCATCCCGCGCCACCTGCAGCTTGCCATCCGCAACGACGAGGAGCTCAACAAGCTCCTGTCGGGCGTCACCATCGCACAGGGTGGTGTCCTACCCAACATCCAGGCCGTCCTGCTGCCAAAGAAGACCGAGAAGAAGGCCTAAAGGAGGCCAGGCAATCGCAGCGCCGCGTGCTCCCCTGCACGCAACGCGCTTTGCCGGCTCGGCTCGGCCCGGCCCACAACAATCGGCCCTTTTCAGGGCCACCACACAAACCTACGTCCAAAGCAAAATTTCAGTCGTCCTCGCCGCACCTTGTTTTGTTTCAACTTTGCACTTTCACAGCACAGCCGCCGCCGGCGCACGTCCGCCATCTTGTCGTCCACACAGCCCGCACACACACACACACACACACACACACACACACACACATTTTGCACGGTCGCAGAGTCGCCTTCCAAACGACAACGGCAGCAATAATGACCATTGTTAAAGGGAGGCGTGTCGACACACCGCCCTCCACTCCCGCGCGCAACGGCCGTCGACACGAACGAAACAGCTGATCCGGCCGCCTATGCCCACACGCCTTGCCTCGGAAACCCCAACGCCGCCGCAAACACACAGAGCCAAACCACGCAAGCAAATAATTACCGCCTCTCTCGCACAACAACACACAGCCCGCCATCTCCGTCGCGATCGATACAAAGACACACAATAACAAACACAAACGAAGCAGCTCCACACACAGCCAGCCACATGACACGTTTCCTTTCCTTCTCCCCTCCCAGCCACATCACGTCGCTCAAACGGAAAGAAAGAAAGAAACAAACAAACAAACAAACAAACAAACAAACGAACAACACAGCGCACACACACGCAGCAACAACAACAACAACAACACAGACTCTTTCGCACTTTTCAACTTCCGAACAGTGTGGTGGCCCTGAAAAGGGCCGTTTTCTAGTCTCTCCCACCCACAAGCACGGCCGCGGGAAGGCCAGCGCCCGCTGCGACGCAGCCTAACCGCCGAAACCGTACAGGGTGCGCCCCTGCCTCTTCAGGGCGTACACCACGTCCATGGCCGTCACAGTCTTGCGCTTGGCGTGCTCAGTGTACGTCACCGCGTCGCGGATCACGTTCTCCAGGAACACCTTCAGCACCCCGCGGGTCTCCTCGTAGATCAGACCAGAGATGCGCTTCACGCCGCCCCTGCGAGCCAGGCGGCGGATGGCGGGCTTCGTGATGCCCTGGATGTTGTCGCGCAACACCTTGCGGTGCCGCTTGGCGCCACCCTTGCCGAGCCCCTTTCCTCCCTTGCCGCGGCCTGTCATCCTTCCTTCCTCGGGCAAAGCAAAACGTGCACAAACAGCAGCTGCAGCGGCTGGCGAGTCGGCTACGGTCTGCGCCCAGCGCTTTTTTTTTTTTTTTTTTTTTTTTTTTTTTTTTTTTTTTTTTTTTTTTAGCACATTTCATTCCCTTCCCTTAAGGGGGAGGGCGGGCTATTCTAGTGCTTGCATTGCACTTTTTAGCCTTAGGCGAGGTTTACAATTTTATTTTCTTTTTTGATATAATTTAAAGTGCTTGCAGAAAGGTGCTTTATAAATTTTTTGCACTTTGATGTGGTCATTAACAATTAATTAACATTTAGCCTTATAATATGTGATTAACAATTTTATATGATTAACAAGGTTATAGTAAGTTTAACAATTTTATATAATTAACAAGGTTGTAGTAAGTGTAACAAGGTTGTATTTTGGTTTAACAAAGGATATAGTATTAGGGTTTAACAACAAGATATGAATTACATTAGGGTGTGTAGTGTTTCTGTGTGTGATTTGTGTGTAATATTTCCTAAATTACGTTTGTGTTCGGTTGTGGAGCAGAGGGGAGGATAGCATATGAGAAGAGGTTTTTGAAGTAAGTCTGTGAGTGGCATATAATAATGATTGTGTTGTTGCTTGCTTTGTTGTACAATTATAGCTGTTTTCTATTTTCATATTTTTCTTTTTTTTTTTTTTTTTCCAGTGGCAGAACAGGATTGAGTAGTTGAAGAGTGTGCCGGCTTGTTTAAGTGTGCGAGTGTTGTCGTTTTGTTGTTTGTGTGTGTGTGTGTGCGTGTGTGTGTGAGAGAGAGAGAGGGAGAGAGAGTGAGAGAGAGAGAAAGAGAGAGAGAGGGAGAGAGAGAGAGGGGGAGATAGAGGGAGAGAGGGTATATGATTGTCTGTGTTTTATTGTCTGACGTCTAGGTGGGGAGGGGTAGTGGTATGGGTTGTCAGCGGTTCCATAGTTGGGGCTAAGTCTGGGAAGTGGTGTGATGTGTTTTGTGCTACCGTACGCGCTGGGCAGACATACTTGTATTTAGGGAGTCGTTGAGTACGAGGTCTTGTTGTAATTAGGTTTTCCATGTCAGGTCTTTGCGTTAGTATTCGTTGTCCGTAGTTCGCGCGCAGTTTTGTCAGTCGTGTCTGTAGTGGTTCCACGTTAACTATTTCGTATACGTCGTTGCTGGGCGTCCTTGCTGGGAGTCTCGCAAGGTTGCGGAGCAGTCGTCGTTCTGTACTGTAAAGTCTGTCTGCTACCGTGTGCGGAATTCCTCCCAGCGGGGCGCTGGCGTATTCGAGGACAGGTCTGATAAAAGTTTTGTAAGTATGTATGGCAGTTTCCATACTGCAGCCACGGAGGCGTCCTTGTACTTGTCGTATCAGTCTTTGGCGTTTTCTAGTCTTGTCGAGAAGGTAATTCAGGTGAGTCATCCAGTTCATGTGTTTGTCTAGGAACACGCCAAGATACCTGGCCGTGTTGGCAAGTCTGAGTGGCGTGTTCCAGAGTGTTAATTGTATGTCGTTGTCGTTTTGCTGTCTCTTTTTGGTCAGGTTTCTGTGTCGAAAGAGTACTGTTTGCGTTTTTGCTGGGTTTGGTCTGATTCTCCATTTTTCCATCCAGTCTTCGAGTCGTTTAAGGTATGCGTCCGTCTTTCTCTGTATAGTTGTTGTCCTGAGTGATGTACACCAGTAAGCTGTGTCGTCTGCGTATAGGGCTATTGTTTCGTCTGGGGACTGTGTGGTCGGTATATCTGCTGTGTACAGCGCGTACAGCAGCGGAGATAGGATGCCGCCCTGTGGCACTCCTGCTTGTGGGGTGAAAGGTTGGGAGGAGCTGTTGTGTACGTGTATTCTGCATACTCGGTCGGTGAGGTATGCTTTTATGAGCCGGACCATTTTGACAGGGATCCCTATCTCGCACAGCTTGTAGAGGAGTCCGTCATGCCATAGCTTGTCGAACGCCCTTTCAATATCCAGGAATACTGCGAGGGTGCAGTGTCCATTGTTAAAGCCCTGTGTGACTCCGTTCACAAGTTTGAACAGTGGATCATTCGTGGAGTGCTTACTGCGGAAGCCAGCTTGGATCAGGGGAAGGAGTTCTTTCTGTTCTACGTATGTCTTGAGTCTGTCTGTGATGATTCTTTCATAGGTTTTTCCCAGTACGTCTAAAAGAGAGATGGGTCTGTAGGATCGTGGGTCTGTTCTTAGTTTGTCTGGTTTAGGGATCATAATCGTCTTGCTTGTTTTCCAGGCAGTTGGGATGGTCTCTGTACTGATGCAGTAATTGAATATAAGGGATAGGATAGGGATGAGTGTAAGGAGAGGTGCCTTTTGTAGGTGGATTCGTCGTATGTCGTTTAGGCCTGGCGCTGAGTTCCGTCCCGTTAGTATCGCGTCCATTATTTCTTTGTCAGTTATCGGTTTAGTTAGGGAGTTTTCGTTTTCCGTCTCTACTGTGTGTGTGTTAAGTAGTCGTGGGAGTCGGAGTTCTACCGTTCGTCTGAAAACCTCGTCGAAGTTGTTGTCATGTGGGAAGGAGTATACGTCTTCTAACACGTCTTTGTAGATGTCGGCTTGTTGTTGTGGGTCTGTCGTTGGCTCGTTGTTTGTAATTAGTGTGTTGGTAGTTGTCGCTCTTTGTCCCGTCAGTGTTTTAAATCGTTTCCAAAATTGTCCTCCGTTCCTGTAGTTTAGTCTCTCGCATGTTTCTTCCCATTGTCTTTGTCGATGTGTCGAGATGATTTGTTTGACGCGATTGTTCAGTCGGTTCCAGGTTTGTCGTAAGTTCGGGTTGTCGGTTCGTCTCATCTCTCTTTGTAGTCGTCTTTTCCGTTGAATTAGGTCGAGAGCTTCTCGGGGGATAGTAGGTTTCCAGTTGTCTATGGTGATTTGTGGTATGGCTTCTTCTATTGCGAGTTTAAATGCTGATTCTATTTTAGTCGTGGCAAGTTCCAGGTCGTGGGGGTCTGTCACGGTCATGGGGATGGATAATTCTTGTTCGAGTACGTCTTTGTATTTATTCCAGTCGGCGTTTGAGTACTGTCGTATAGTTCGTCTGATTGGTGGAGGATTCGGTGGTGCTATTGCAGTTGTGGAGAAGAGGATGGGGAGGTGGTCACTTGTTATTGAGTTGCCGACTTCCGCATTGGCTATTGCGTCACTCATGGTAGGGCTGTATAGGACATGATCGGGCGCTGACGTTCCTTGGTGGCCTATAAAGGTGGGTTGGTAGATGGGGAGGCGGTCTACGGGTTCGGTTGTTAGAAGGTCAAAGAGGATTTGTCCGTTGTGGTTTGTGCTGTGGTCGCCAAGTCTCTCGTGTCGCGCGTTCAGGTCAGCTAGTAAGATGAATCTGTCTTTCGTCATAAGGTGTCGTATCGCGTGGATCGGGAGAGGGTTATTAGGAGGGTTGTACATACATGCAATTGTTACAGTCCTGGCGTTGTGGCCCTTTAGTTTGACCATGACGATCTCTGTGTCTCCAAGCTGTGCGGGGGGAGGGACTTCCGTAGCCGCTATCGTATTGCGCACGTATAGCGCGACGCCGCCTCTACCGTCTCTGTCCTTACGGAAACAGTTGAACTTCGGTATATTGCACTGCTTCCCATCAGACAGCCACGTTTCGGCGATTCCGGCCACATGTATGTTGTTGCGCAATAGTGTGTGCGTGAGTAGTGTTCTCCTGTCTTTAACTCCTCTCGCGTTGGCGAAGAGGAGATTTAACTGCTGTTGGTGGTCGGCCATGTTTGTACCGCGACTTGGGTTTTAGTAAGTTTAGTTTCTGGAAGTGTGTGGGTGTGGTGTGTTTTGTGTTCGTGCGGGTGCGTGTTGCGGTTGGGGCGTTTGTGTGGTGGGTGTCTGATGTTGTGTAGGTGTGTGTGGGGGTTGGGATGTTTGTGTGGTAGGTGTCTGTGGTTGTGTAGTTATATCCAGTTGTGTTGCCGGACTGACCCTGTCTGCCACTGTTATGTGGAGGCAGACTCCTGACTGGGTCGCCTTGATGTTTTTGTGTAAAATTTGCTGCGACACCTGATTGACAGTTTTAACTACTTCTTCTCGCCGGTCCTGGAACAGGCTGACGAGTGCTCCAGTGAGGATTCGGAGGAAGTCATTCTTTAGGACCATTTCCTGCTGGAGTTCTTCTGTAGGTGGGATGGGTGTAGGTGCGTCCATGATTTTAATTGGCGCACGCAGCTCTTCTTTTTCGGCGATCTTAGGTCGTTTGGGGCACTTATAAGATAAGGCCGAGTGGTCACCTTCGCAGTTCGCACACTTTTCCGGGTTTTTGACGTCACACCGGGTAAGTTTGTGGTTGCCTCCGCACTGCGGACACTTTGGCTGGGCCTTGCAGTTCGCTGTGGAATGGTCGAAGCCCAGGCACTGCCCGCATTGCGCTGGCTGCGGTGGAGGAAGTTTGGAGGGTTCTGCTTCTTTTTTTGCATAATCAATGACAACGCCATGTGTGAGTATGCTATCGATAGTGTCTTGATTACGCGATATTATTCTAAAGTTCCTGGTGGGTGCTTGCCTCTCCCTTGATGTGATACGCCAAGCCCTCTCTACATCTAGGCCCTGTTCGCGCAGTTGGTGGATCACTTCACTAGCCTCTACATCTAGTGGCACTTTTTTGATGACCGCGCTGAGGGGTGGCTTTCGAGACCTTTCCATGGGCTGTCTCGGTTCGCGTACTTTTTCAGGGCGCACTGTTACTGAGGACACTATATGGTGTCTGAAGATTCTTTGGAAGTAGTCCTCCCGCCCTCTAGTTGTGGAGTTGATGTAGGCCCTCCCGTTTCTTATTACGTTCAGGGACCTAATCTCTGTCCTGACAGCGTATTCCACAAATGAGTTGATCTTTGCTGCCATCGTTTTTTGTGTGATGTCGTGGGGAAGATTCTCCACGACGTAAGTCACCGTACGGTTGCCGGTCGTTGGTGTAGCCGCTTCTGCTCCGCCGATAGTGCCGCGGTGGGGCGATCGGGGGTGGGGGGTCCCACCTCGATCTTCAGTGTTCATGATGTGGTCGTGTGTGGTGTGTGTGGTCGCACCAGTGATTGTTCCAGCTCAGTCCCACTTGTTGACACCGTAGGGTAGCTGTGGGCTGATTTGGCCTGATCTACACGTACGCGGGTATCGGGGCTGCGCCACCGGCCCTGGTACGGAGATTACCCTACTCTGGTGGGAGGAGGCAGCAATAGCTGCCGTGCGACGCTGGTGTATCGACAATTTTGCTTGTCTACCCGCTTGCGCTAGGTAGATGAACACGACACTTTTGCTTGTCTGCCTGATTACTCAGACAGACCGACACGACAAAATTGCGAGAAACACGACAAAATTGCTCTTTTCGATTACACCTCGGTGTAGGAGGTGCAATGGCGCTGTTCTGCCTACTCGTTGTTGATGAAGAAGACGGCTGGTCGCCGCGAGGGCTGACGCTTTGTTCAGCGGCGGCTGCTGTGTCCCCCTCGATGGTGGTGGGGGGTGGGGTGGGTGCGCGGGCACTGCGCTCGCTCGACGACTGCTGCTGTGCGGCTCTCAGTCCGCTCCGGTCGGCACCCACGGCTCGTCTCGGCACCCACGGCTCGTCTGCGCCCAGCGCGCCCGCCGCCCCCCTATATAGACTCTGGCCCGCCCTCCCCCCACCACGCGCAACCGAGGGCATATAAGCGCAGCACGGAGGCGCGCGGGCCCGTCATTTCCGAGTTAGCATGCCGTGCGAGCAGGACCACGCTACTCAGGCGCAGGGTGTGGCGGACCGCTGCCCGGCGGGACTGGCCCGGGCGACCGAGCCAGCCCCGTCGGCGGCCCCGTCCGGCCCCCCACGTACGACGACGCAGCTACCGACGATGGACTACGCAACGGCACAACCAAGGAGCATTAGCCCGCTCACGCCAGAGCAGGTGTACCTCGTTGTACACCGTCTATCACGGGGCAATGTTTACCCTGAATACGCTGCTGACGAACGAGCACTCCGCTTGTTCCAACAGCACCTGAGGTCACTCGGTTGCGTGGTATACGAAGAGGCGAGAGTACCGTCGGGAGCCCTGCCAGGCGTGTCGAATGAAGACGGCACTGTTCTGCCAGTGGCGGCCCCGATGAGTGTTGCACCACCAGGCCCAGTTACAGAAGAAACTGGTGTCCTGCTGACTGCCACTCCGGTCTCTTCCAGCGAAGAGACCACATATACACCGATTGCTGTACCGCCAGGCGTGACGACAGAAGACGTCACCGTCCTGCCACGTGACAGCATGATCCCAGAGGCTAACCTGGGCGACCTGATGGAGGGGACAGACATGGACACATCGCAGCCCTCTAGAAAGAGGCCTGCAGCGTCGGAGGAGGACGAGTCCTCCGCAATCTCTGATTCTGATTTCAGGCGGAGTCAGAGGAAGAAGATGCCGGAGGCTCCTGCCCCCTCCGAGGCAGAAAAGGGGACAGACGAAGGCTTCGTTGTCCCGAAGCGGCGGCACACTGCTCGGGCCAAGCGGCTCGAGACTGTGCAGCCGCTGCCGACGGCGAACGCATTCGTCGACATTCCCGACGAACAGGAGGCCATGGATGCTGCTGAGGCACCCAAGAGGCGGGCACCCGCTCCGCCACCGATCACTGTATCGTGGACGGACACGTACCAGTCCTTCCTCGAGAAGTTCCAGGCGGTGACGTCCTCCGCCAAGATCAAATGTGCTGGTCGGGACTTATACAGAGTCTGGGTCAGCACGATGGAGGAATACCGAGCTGCCATGCGGCTCATAGAGGTGGAGAAGCTTCACTGCTTCACCCACAATGCTGAGCCAGTGAAGCAGCTGAAGGTGGTTTTCCGCCGCCTTCCGCTAAAAATGGAGACCGACCATCTCAAGAGGGAACTAGCTGCGCTGGGCTACATGGCCAGCTCGGTCACTCTCATGAAGTCTCCCAGGACGAAGAGACCCATGCCGCTGTTCCTAGTTGTCCTTCCGGACAACTTCGAAAACCGCAAGATTTTCCAGTTGCAGATGGTGGCCAGGATCGGTGTGGAAGTGGAGCCGCTCAAGGCCAAGGGGAGGCGCGCCCAGTGCTTCTCCTGCCAAGGCCTTGACCACGTGGCGCGCTACTGCACGATGCCGGCCCGCTGCGTCAAGTGCGCCGACTCCCACCAGAGTCGGGACTGCACGAAGAAGAGGGAGGAGGCGCCCAAGTGCTGTAACTGCAGCGAGCCACATGTGGCGAGCTACAGAGGCTGCGCCGCCTTCAAGCGCCGCCCACGCCAGCAAGGACGAGCGGCACCCGCACGAAAGGTGCAACCAGGCACCAGTTTCGCCTCTGCCACCAAGGGGGAGTCTTTGGACGCCCCCAGGGGGCGGCAGGCGGAAGTCCCGGCCACCACGTCGCCTAACCAGGCAGCCGGCACCAGGGAGGTCCAACACCAGGGCGGACGCCAAACCCGTCCCCCCACCACAGCCACGCCGCAAGCCGCAATTGCGGCACCTGCAGCTGCAACACCAGGACTGGAAGCAGCAGACCTGGGAGCAATGCTGAGCTCCCTCTCTGCCTTGCTACAGCAACTGCCGGTGCTCGTCACCGCCGTAACGGGGGCCCTCCAGGCCACTACCGTCGCCGCGAAGCCACACCATGGATAATGCCCTTATCCATGGCCTGACCATCTGTGGCTTCAACGCCAACAGCCTGTTCCCACAACAAGGTGAGTTTCGTCAGTTCATGCAGGACGAGGCAATCGACCTGTGTCTGATCTGCGAAACTCACCTCAAGCCGGGAGTTCGCGTGAAGGTGGCAAACTATGTTTGCTACCGGAACGACAGGCCGACGGCAGGCGGGGGTACCGCCATCTACGTACGCGCCTCACTCCGGCACCACCAGGTGCAGCTCCCAGCCATGGCCACCCTGGAAGCCACCGGGGTGAACGTCACCACGGCTGCGGGGCAAATAACCTTCGTGGCCGCATACAGGCCGCCGCGTGGACACCTCCAGGAGGCGGACATCGACGAGCTGCTGACGTTTGGGGGAAGGACATTCATTGCGGGTGACTTCAACGCGAAGCACCCGGAATGGAACTCCCGCCTCACGAACGTCAGTGGCCGCCGACTTCTTCGCGCTGCCCAGAGGAATGGCGCCCTGGTCCTGGGCCCACGGGAACACACCATCTTCCCGGCCAGGGGGCGGTCAGACGTGCTCGACGTGGCCGTCATCAAAGGAATCGGGCATCACACGACCGCCACCACGCGGTGCGCGATGTCGTCCGACCACCTGCCGGTGGTCTACCAAATCGACATCGCTGGAGCCACGCTCCCGCCACGTCGGCGGACGTACCGGCGCCTGGACTGCGACCGATTCCAGGACAATGTCCTGGCATCACTGGAGAACTCACCTGACCCCGCGGCAGTGGGTGCGGATGCCGCCCTCCAGTTCCTCACCCGCCAGCTGCTGCAAGCAGCCGACGCGGCCTCCCCTCCCCCTCCACAGGGTACCAGGGACTTCTCCCGTAACCTACCGCCTCCCATCCGGGACGCAATACGGGAGAAGAACCGCCTCTTCCGGGAGTGGCAGCTCACCCGCCAACCCGCGACGAAACGGCGCCTCAACCGCATGCGGAGAGAAATCAAAGCGGCGGCTGAGGCGCACAGGAACAACGTCTGGGCGGACCTTGTCGCCTCCCTCAACCCTGAGGACGGCAGCGCGTGGCGGACTGTGAAGTCCTTTCTACGCAGAAGGCAGCGCGTGCCGCCTCTGCTCGTCGGACAAGACGTCGTCTGCAGCCCGGACGGCAAAGCAGGCGTCCTGGCGGACCACTTCGAGCTGTCATTCACCCCGGTGGATGACAATGTAGACGAAGAACACCTCCACCGGGTGGAAGAGCAGCTCCCTGTGTTCCTGGAAGCCAGGGACGACGCAGACGAGATCGACCCCATCTCCGACGAGGAGGTGGCCGCGCAGATTACAGCGCTCAACACCAAGAAGGCTGGCGGTGCTGACGGCGTCACCAACCATCTGCTGAGGAGCCTGCCGGCGGGCGCATACCCGTTCCTGGCGGGCATCTTCAATGAGGTCCTTCGCTCTGGGGTCTACCCCACGGTGTGGAAACACGCAGAGGTGGTGGCAATCCCCAAGGCGAACAAGGACCCACGGGACGCCGCCAACTACAGGCCCATCAGCCTGCTGCCGGCGCTCTCGAAGGTGTTTGAGCGCCTGTACGCCAGACGACTGCTCCGCCACGTGACAGCGGAAGGCATCATACCCGATGAGCAGTTCGGCTTTAGGAGGGGCCATTCCACCGTCCACCAGCTGATGCGGCTGGTAGAAGAAGCGATGCGCGCCCTGGAGACTCGGGAATACCTTGGGGCGGTGTTCCTGGACGTATCCAGGGCATTCGACTCTGTGTGGCACGACGGCCTCGTGTACAAACTTTTTGTACACGGGGTCCCGACGTCGCACGGGGTCCTCCTCCGCTCATACCTAGCCGAGCGGTCCTTCCACGTCAGACTGGACGATGGGACATCCACCCATCGACACATCCGTGCTGGAGTGCCGCAGGGGTCCGTCCTTGGGCCCCTATTGTACTCCCTATACACCGCCGACGCTCCGCGCGTGACGCCGGTGAAGTTGGCACTATATGCCGACGACACTGCGCTGTTCGTGCGGAGCATGAACGCGGTCGAGATGCGCCGTCTGCTCCAAAGAGGTTGCGAGGCCCTTGGCGCCTGGTCAACCAAGTGGCGCCTCAAGCAAAACGCGGCGAAGAGCCAGGCGGTGGTCTTCACGAGAAGACCACTGCCGCCTGATCTTCCGCCAGTCACCATCATGGGCAGCCCCGTCCCATGGAGCAAGACTGGCCGCTACCTGGGGGTCACACTGGACCATAAGCTGACGTGGAAGCCGCACATCGAGGACGTCAGGGGCAGAGCGATAGGGCGCCTACGCGTCCTGTACCCTCTGCTCAACCCCTCGTCTGCGCTGCCACCTCACCACGGCATCACGCTGTACCTGGCGCTGGTACGTCCAGTGCTGGAATACGCAGCTGTGGTGTGGGGCAACGCGGCCGAAACACACATCAACAAGCTGCAGAGGGTGCAGAGCAGGGCGCTCAAGCTCGCTCTACGCCTGCCGAGATTATATTCGACCGCTCGGCTACACGAGCAGACTGGAATCCCCCTCCTCCGCGACCGCTTCAAGCAATCGGCGCGGACGTTCTACGAGCGGACCCAACGGTCCGAAAACCGGCTCATCAGGGATCTGGGCCACCCTATACACCACAGGCCAACAACCCGTTGGCCTGACCTGCTGCGGGAGTGAAAACTCCCACAACAGAGACAGGACATCCGCATCCAGGAAAAAAACTAGAGGCCAATCCACGAAGAGAGGCCGCAGTTCCATACGTAAGGTTCACGCAGGAATAGCAGAAGACTGCTTAGCCTGCTCCTGCACGGGTCAGGGCAGACCCGTAAGGTAGAAGCGAGCGAGCGCGGGCCCGTTGTCAAGGCAGCACCGGACGCCGCGCCGCACCTAACCTCCACGCACGCCGCTCCGCTACCGCCAACGCTACCGCCATGGCCCGCACAAAGCAAACGGCCCGCAAGTCCACCGGCGGAAAGGCGCCGCGCAAACAGCTCGCCACCAAGGCGGCGAGGAAGAGCGCGCCCGCCACCGGAGGCGTCAAGAAGCCCCACCGCTACAGGCCGGGCACCGTCGCCCTGCGAGAAATCAGGCGCTACCAGAAGAGCACAGAGCTGCTCATCCGCAAGCTGCCATTCCAGCGCCTAGTGCGCGAGATCGCCCAGGACTTCAAGACCGACCTGCGCTTCCAGAGCTCCGCAGTCATGGCCCTGCAGGAGGCCAGCGAGGCCTACCTCGTCGGCCTCTTCGAAGACACCAACCTGTGCGCAATCCACGCCAAGCGCGTCACCATCATGCCCAAGGACATCCAGCTCGCGCGCCGCATCCGCGGCGAGCGCGCCTAAACCGCGCCGCGGCACCGCACCGCACAAACAAAAACGGCCCTTTTCAGGGCCACTAACATCTCTCCGTCGCGAGCAAACTTTGTCGGTCGCCTGCCTCTCGCCCCGCAACCCAAAAACAAAAACCACCACTTCCCGTCCGTCCGCCACACACACCCGCTCACTCTGCCTGCCTGCTAGCAGCGCGCAACAATCACACATCATCCCTCCCCGGCGCTCAAAGCGCACAATACCCAACGGCCGACGTCACACCGCACGGGTGGCTGGCCGGCCGCCGCTTTCGTTTCGAAAACAAAAAAAACCCGCACTCCACTCCGACGGCCAACGGCCAGGCAGGCGCGCTCGCTCGCTCTACACGCCACCGAAATCCCCGCCGACTCCTTCCACATCTCAACGTGCCCCCCGTTGCAAAACATAACACACACAAAGAAACAAAACAAAGACCAGACACGACTAGACAAGACACACATCCGAGAAGAACGAACGCAGGCAAGCCAACCAACGTATTCAAACAAAACAACGTGACAGAAAACCAACCGTCGGCCGCCGCCACAAACACGGCGACAATCAACCACGACAACAACAACACCGCTTACCGCTACCGCCGCCCACACCCGCCACCGACCCCCGCAATCAAACCACCACGGCACGCAAACAGCATCCCCACGGGCATACAGACAGACACCCACACCAAACGCAACACGACAATCAAAACCTTCCCCGACGTGCTTTGATGGCCCTGAGAAGGGCCGTTTTGGGCCGCGCGTCTCTTGCGCGCCACTAGACGACGACGGGGGGTGGGGACGACGGGGTCAAGCGCCAAACCCTTCCTTTCCCATCTCTTTCTCCTCTACTCTACTCTACTTCTTCTTCTTGGGCGAAGCCTTCGCCTTAGACGGCGTCGTCGCCTTCTTCGGGCGCGGCGCCTTCGGCTTCTTCGTCGGAACCTTGGCGGCCTTCTTCGCCTTCGACGGCGACTTGGCCTTGGCCGGCTTGGCCGCAGCCGCCTTCTTCGCACCCGCGGGAGCGGCCGACGCCGCAGACGCCTTCTTGGCGGCGCCCGCCTTCCGACCGGTCGCCGCCTTCACGCCACCAGCCTTCTTTGCGCCGGCCGCACGGGCGCCCTTCTTCTCCTTGCTGGCCGGAGCGGCGCGCTTCTTCTTGGCACCGCCAGCACGAGCCTTGCCGCCCTCGGCCGCCCCCCCGCCGCCGGCGCCGGCAAGCTTGAACGAGCCGGACGCGCCCTTCCCCTTCGTCTGCACCAGCTCGCCCGCCACGACGGCCGACTTGAGGTACTTCTTGATAAACGGCGCCAGCTTCTCCGCGTCCAGCTTGTAGTGCGCGGCTATGTACTTCTTGATCGCCTGCAGCGACGACCCGCCGCGCTCCTTCAGACTCTTGATGGCGGCCGTCACCATCTCAGAGGTGCGCGGGTGCGCAGGCTTGGCGCGCGGCTTCTTCGCAGACGACGCAGACTTGGCCTTCTTCGTAGTGCCGGTGGCGGCGGGTGCCGCAGCAGTCTCGTTCGTAGCCGCCTGATCTGCCATTTCGACGACGCGCGTAACACACAGCGAGAGCGAGAGCGAGAGCGAGCGGGACGGCAGGCACGCAAGCACAGCACAGCACGGCAGAGCAGAGCAGAGAATCACAAGGGCCCAGCCAGTGTCGCGGGCGGGCGCGGACGGCCGAGAGAGCGGCCGCCACTCTGCGCGCCGCCGCGCCGCGCCTCCCGCGCTTGCTACCGCCCAACGTCCGACAGCCTGTGCGGAGCAGCCCCAAAGCTGCGCCACAACCGCCCGCGCCTTTCAAACCACCGAGGATGGGGCTACACACAGCCACACCACAGTCGCCAACCAGTCGCCACGGCAGCGCCGCAAACCACGGCCAAACTGCAGCTACCGCGCGCTACAGCCTGGGTCGGCCCGCCGAGAATCGCCGCCCCCGCCCAAATGCCGCCCCCACAGCCCCAGCCGACGACCCGCCACAATGGCCAAACCTTCGGCAAAACTCCCACACCGTCGCCGCGGCAGCCCGGCCAGCGCGGCCGGCGCCACAGCCACACAAGCCGAGGCGTGCGGCGATGACGGCCGTGCAAACGCGCCTCCGCCGCCCCATCGCCTTCCGTCGCCCTCCCGCCGTTTCCCGATCGGCCCGCAGCCGTCGGGCCACATCGCGCGCCGTCCTCCTCCTCTCGCCCGCCAACATTCACAGCCGTTTCTCAACAATTGCCCGCCGCAAACGGACGCCGCCTGCGCAACAGGCGCCGCCGCCCCTCGCCGCTTCCGACCCAACCCCTCGACCGAGGCAAACCGCAATCCGAATCTACAGACCAACCCAATCTGCCGTCAGCACACACGACAGCCGACCTTACACGTTGCGCGTTACACATTACGTTTACACGTCTAGGTTAGGTTCGGTTAGGTTAGGTGGACGTGGGTTAGGTTAAGGGGACTTGGGTTAGGTTAAGCGTCAAACTTAGGTTAAGCATTCAAACACGTCAGGCGTCAGAGGTTAGGTTAGGTTAGGTTAGGTTAGGTTAGGTTAGGTTAGGTTACGTTAGGTTACGTTACACGTTAGGTTAAGGGGTCAGTGCTAGGTTAAGAAGCGTCAAACGTAGGTTAAAAAAGCGTTCAAAACGTGAGGCGTGAGCCGCCGGACAGCTTACCTTACGTAGACGTTTGGGGCTCACAGGCTGAGCTCACCTCACCACACCACAGGTTAGGTTCGGTTCGGTTCGCTCGGCTCAGCGTAAAGCGCCGAGGTCAGGGTTACGTTCGTTCACCTTCGGGCGCCACACTTTCGGTTGAAAGGTCGCGACGGGACGACGTCGGCAGGCACCGCCGCAAACGGACAAAAACGTACAGACGACGTCGAAAACCGCCGACAGACGGGGGAGCAGCACGACCACGACCAGATACCGAGCGCGAACGAGACGCACGCGAACCACCCCCACCGGCCAAAGGGCACCACACAACAACCCAGAGCACCACGTGTCGACACCACAGCAACCCGCCGCTCACGCGACATGGCTGGCACCGAAGGGCAACCGCCCGCAACTGCGCTTTCCGCGCCGGCCCGGATGCACGTCGTGCTACAACAACACCACTACCGTACACAGCCGCTGTTCACAACATCACTATCATGCGCGCCCGCGGCTCGCCGCCGTCGCAGTCGCAGCCCCAACGCCAGCACTTTTGCACCACCATTCACACGCACCGCAACACAGCTCGCCGACACAGCCGAACAAAACAAACACCACACAACAACAGCAACAACGCCGCCGCCTCTACTCGTGCCGGCGACCCACCCCGCCGATGGCGCACCTTTCGCCAGCCGGCAATCGACACACACGCACGCACCCACCCACCCCCCGGGGCCCAGTGCAAAAAAAAACACACAAAAACAAAAACAAAAAAAAAACAACACAAACGACACGGGAAGCGCACACCGCCACTTCGCGCGCACGCCACCAACCAGTCGTCGTCTCAAAATAACAAACACAAACAAAATAAACTAACAACTAGGGCAACACAAAACAAAAACGCCTCGCACGAACCGCCCACAAAAAGGACAAGCACACGCACAGCCTCTGCTGACGACCACGACGCAGCGGCACGCTGCTCCTGTCCCGCGCCCCGCGCCCCGCGCCCCACTCGATTCACAACTCACGCGACACCGTCAACGACGGGCTCGCTTCCCGCAACCTACCACCTTTCCGCCACGACGCACAGCCCCAGCCCCACCCGACCCGACGACGCCCGTGGCAACGACTGCACTTTCACCACCGCCTCCCCCTTCCCCCCCAAAACACACACACACACACACACACACACACACACAGCCAGCCAAAAACGCACTCGCGACCCACACATGCACGTGCATCGGCACACGCCAACCAGTCAACGTCGACAACCACACGCAAGGCTCGAAACGAAACCGGCGTCCTTCCACGTTGCCATCAAGCTACCTACACGACACAAGACACAAGGAACAAACACAACAGCCGGCCCCACTAATTCCCACTCTCACGCCGCAAAAAGCACACCGAAACCGCCAAACGCACGCACATTCCCCTTCGCACTGACACCGACCGGCTCGCTACCACACACCTCTCGGCAGCCGTTTCACGCCAATTCGCCACACCGCCCACACAGTCGACAAGCGCCCGCCCTGTACGGCACACGCAACGACGCAGCGCAGCAAAGGGCGCCCGCAACACATACCTCTCCTCTCTCTCCCTCTCCGCCGCCCGACGCGCCAACCGCCACGCCACACCGCCAGCCACTCGCAAATTGTGCACTGCCACCAGCCACACGTCCAACACGCCGCGCCGCCTCCGGCCACCCGCCAGGGGGCGCTCACGTCCGCGACAACAGCGCGGCCCGCCGGGCCGAACCGAACCGAACCGAGCCGCCGCTGCTCTGCACTCGGCACGGCCACACCCTGCTGCAGACCGGGCTCGTCTCTCTGTACGCGTCTGCCTGCGCATCAACACAACACGACCTTTTTTTTTTTTTTCTCTCTACCGCCATCCCTTCTTCTCGCGTTTTACTCGTTGTTGCAGCAGCGGCGCACACCTACACATCCACAGCCCCAGCCGAGCCGAGCCGGCCTCACCTCAGGGCCCGCCGCCAGCGTCTCCTCCTCGGGCACAGGTGCGGTGCTGTGGCCGCCCATCCAACCGCATTGCTGGCCGTCCAGCCGCCAGGCGTTCCCACTGCCGCGAGCCACGCCGCGCACCGACCCTGCTGCAGAAAACGAAGCATAGCCAGAGACCGACCGATACACAAAGCAAGCCGTCGCCTCGCCTCTTGTCCTTCCTGCCTTCCTTTCGCCCCCCCCCCCCTCCTTTTTTTTTTTTTTATTTTGTTTTCTTCTTTCTTTCTTTCTTTGGCCCTCTCTCCTTCCCGCCCCATGGCGGTTACGGCACCGCCTGCAGCGGCAGATTTTTTGCGCCCACACGCCTACTCCTACCACCATTAACCTTGCCCTGCCCATCAACGTCGCAGTCGAACCGACGCTTGCCAACACACTGCCCACGTTCCTTTCTCTTTTCGGCCTACGCCCATTACGCGCCGCCGCCACAGCACCTTCCCTTCCCACAACACACCGACGTCATCACACGCACCCACAAACAGGGGCCACGACCGTGTTCCTCGCCCACTCCCATCCCGCACGGTACGCACATTCCCAACTACTACCGCGCACCCTCCCTTTCCAATCTGTGTGTCTCTGTGTCTGTGTCCTGTGTCCTGTCCGCGCGTGACGCCTCTCAACATCCGCCGTCCCCCGTCCCGTTTTCGCCCCCATGCCGTCGTCGCGCCGCCTCCTCCCCGTCCACCGCCGCCCCTGTCCGCCCCGCACCACACCATACACCGCTGCTTGTCCCGGCCGTTGCCACCAAAGGCGCCGACCGCAAACGCGCCACGCCGCAGCCCCCGTGCGTCTCGCTCGCTTGCATCTCCGTGCCGACGCTGCCTCTCTTCCCGCTCGCACTCGACCTCGACAACACAGTCTTTGGCTCCGCCACTGCGTGTTCCGGTGGTACGCACGCTGCAACACGTATGTATTCGTTACCAGAGCGATGGCGAGGCATGACAGCATCTCTGTCTGACCAGAGAGTTATTTATCGTTGCTAGTCGGCGCTTGGACCGCGCCAGACGACAGTAGTGGCACGCACCGGGTCGCCAGGAACAGTTGTTATATATATTGTAGCGCGAGTCGGGAGAGGTAGTAGTCGGTCGACAGTAGTAGCGGGTGGACGGTTGTACTGAGCGGGCGTCGGCGGCGTGCTCTGCTCGTCTCGCGACTCTGGTCACGGTTCGGGACGATGTATAGTATATTGTGTTATAATCAAAAGGTAGTGTGAAGCTGCATTGCGCAAATCTGATAACGTATGTTCATTGTACTTATTTTGTTCAACAACAAAAGCCCCACTATTACTTTTTTCTAAAGCAACTTTTGTCTTTTAACGAAAAACATTCACTTTTTAAAGACTACTTCCTATGGCATTTCCCTCCAAGGAGTGCAATTAATTACCAGCCAGCACTCATTCATTGCACACAGCTGTGTAAGGGGTATCTACAATTGAGGAGCGGATATAAATGCAACTTTTTTGTTTTTTTTTTTTTTTTGTGTGTTGTAACCTCCCCGCAAAATTTAAAATAATGGACAATGTTATTTACGGATGCTAATGGACATTGCGCTAATTGTAACCTCGCCCACAATGAGAGGTATTGAAAATGGCAACAAAAATGTGAAATTCGCAATCCGACTCAAATATAAATTCTTCACAACATTTAAAGTCCGTTCAGTGACAAGAAACTTCAATTGAGCCGAAATATCGGTCTTTGGCCCTGTGCAAAACAATCAGAATTAAAGTCTTACCTCAGAATAAATGGATGTCACATTTCTGCTCTTGTTGTTGCGCAGCGCTTGGAGGAACTGCATTGCAAATAATAATATTCTCTTTTTTTGTGATTTTAGTGAAATTTTTCTTCAAAGAAGTGGAATGAAATGGGAAGTGCAACGAACTCTTTAGTTCAATAAAACATTACATTTTTGAAAAATGCTTTTGAAATAAAAATTATTTTTGGGGAACTTGTTGGAGAATTAATTACAATAAATATAATTTTTCATTATCTAATGATTATATTAATTAACAGTATACCTCCTTCACCATCTTGACCAGTGTTGCCGACCGCCTACATCACACAACCGCACTCGGCTGCTACTACTGACCGACCGCTCTGCATGACGACTATTAGCGTACTGCACGCGACGACTACTGACAGAGTACAGCCCTCAACTAGACAGAGCTACAGACTCGCAACGACTGACTGACTGACTGACTGACTGACTGAGAACCGCTCGCAACACTCGCGCGGTCCAGCGCAAACTCTCTGGTCACAGATGCTACAATGTCTCGCCATCGCTGCTATGTTACATACGTGTTTCAGTGTCTTTTTCATTGGGGTAACGATCTTTGGCTCTTTTTATTCTGAATACAGGGCCAAAGGTCAACGCTGCTGCCCTTATACAATTTATCAGGTTCCATTATGTCTGTTGCAATGTTACATACGGTTCATTCTTTCATTAATATTATCGTTGGGTTTGTTTTGTAGGGACGTTAACATTCTGGCACATTTTTATTATCATCGGACTCTCTGCTATTTGTGCAGGGAGGTTATACCTGGGTCCATTTCCATTTCCATTTCCATTTACATTTTAATATTGATAGACTTTTTGTTTTCTTTTTTTGTTTCTTGTTGTTTTTCCTTCTTTTTTCTTGTTGTTTTTTTTTCTTTCTTTTTTTTTGTTTTGTTTTGTTTTTCCCGCTCTCACCACCACCGCCGCATCACGCCTTCCGTTTTCTTCTTGGTTTCTTTTCTGTTCTTCAACTGCTTCAACATCACCGCGCCCCATTTCCACACCACAGCCATCAGCCTCCAAGACGGGCAGGCGCAGTGTGCCATTTCCGGCGCACAAGCACACCCGTACGGTACTCTCCTCGCCCCCACGCCACCAACAACACAGCGACCACGCGGCTTTCAGGCATGGCATGGCACGGCACGGCACGGCACCGGCGAAATGCGCCGCCCCCGCCCCTCCGCGCATCCGTCCGTCTCGCCACGTTCACTGACAGCCGCGTCTGCGGCTACACCACGACAACCACAACACAACACCGCTCCCCTCCCTGGCAACTCATTGTTTTTCTCCTCCTCTTTTGCACAAACCACAACGCCGAGCACAGGCGCAAGCCACCCACACCGCGCCCCTCCCCGTCCCGTCTTTGGCCGCCGCTCCTCGTTTCCTCGTTTGCCCCCTCCCATCTCCCGAAATGCCATGCCAGCAGCGTTACGCATGCCCCTCCCCTGTCCACACAACACTACCGCCAAACGAACAGCCTTCCGGGCCACATGCAGGGCACGCCCACCTCCAAACACTGCCAATTCACGGACGCACGCACGCACACACACACACACACACACACACACACACACACACACACACACTTTCCCGACACCTTTCTGTACGGAGGGTGCGTCATCTCGACCGTGACAGAGTGACGCCAACTATCGACGATCCATTTCCCCCCACTGGTAAAACACGTCCACTAACACCTACATACATCATTCAAGTACACAGACAATAGCATACACACAATGGGAGGGCACACGAACATGGACGGCACGGCACTGTCACACACTCTTCCTCAGAACCAACCATACCAACAAACGTTACGTACAACCGGGAAAGCGAAAGCGAAAGCAAAAGCAAAAAGCAAAGGCCAATGCAGCCGTCAAAGGTAACGTTCACCACGGCAGACACTTGCAGCCGCGCCGCCGTTAAACGCATTTCAGTGCGGCTCCAATACGCCTCCGACACGGGAACGTTCCGTTGCTCTACGAATGCGTTTCTCCCCTTTTTCCCTTCCTCTCTCTTTTGCCCCCCCCCCTCTGTCCTTTCCTCCTGCACTCTTGCCTCCTTCCTCACGTTCTGCCCAGACATTCGACCGATCAAAGTCAACCTGTCGTTACCGTTCTCAGCGCGACGGTGTACAACAGTATGACGGGTGTGCCCACGACTTCGGTTCAGTTGCGTGACGCCGGTCTATCGCGCCGATCGACAGTTACTCAGGGGGGCGACGGATCGGACCACGTCACCGACACACAAAACACTTTCAAACAAACAAATACATACCGGATGGACACAGACAAACACGTGTACAGACATTCGCCAAAAACGGCCGCCGCCGCCGCCGCCGTCGTCTAGCGTCGCGCTTACTGTACTGCACTGGACACGCGTGCATCTTGAATGACGACATCGGTGTGCGTGCGTCGTACGCAATCAGTCAGACACGGCTATCAAAAATCAGAGTCGAATGGTACATCATCGTGCGTGTCGCCGTACACGTACAGTACAATGCAACAACAATGCGTCTTCATGGCACGTTCATTTCAACGTCACTCACACACCTCCACGCTGCAGTTACGTCGCACCATTGTCAAACTCGGCGTACAGCAAAGGGAATAGTGGGCGGCAAACAAAAACCACAAAAAAAAACAACATTTCACATTTCACCCTCGCCATGTATGATGTGCAAAAAACAAACCCGCAAACGGCCGTCGTTACGGTGACACAAAAGTCGGCGATCGCACTGTCCCCCCTCGCAGACAGGTAACACACACACCAACAACACCAAATGGGTCAAAAACCACGCCAACGAGGCGTGCCACCATTCCACGCCACGGCGACCAACCTCGTGGCCGTACCCCGCGCAACACGCTTTGACGCGCCCCCCCACCCACAATCAAAATGCACACATACATCACAGCCGTCCACACAAACAACAACAACAATTCCGCCCTTCCCGCAAAAGGCAAGTTGGTGGCCCTGAAAAGGGCCGTTTTGCCGCTCTCGCAACGGAGGAGCATTCTCTCTCCATCCTTCCTTCCGTTCCAGAGCCACCTCCTTACTTGGAGCTCGTGTACTTGGTCACCGCCTTCGTGCCCTCGCTCACGGCGTGCTTGGCCAGCTCGCCAGGCAGCAACAGCCGCACAGCGGTCTGGATCTCGCGGGACGTGATGGTCGAGCGCTTGTTGTAGTGCGCCAGGCGAGAAGCCTCGGCCGCAATGCGCTCGAAAATGTCGTTCACGAAGCTGTTCATGATGCTCATCGCCTTCGACGAGATGCCCGTGTCAGGGTGCACCTGCTTCAGCACCTTGTAGATGTAGATGGCATAGCTCTCCTTCCTCTTGCGCTTCTTCTTCTTGTCGCCCTTCGAAATGTTCTTCTGCGCCTTGCCAGCCTTCTTGGCGGCCTTCCCGCTAGTCTTGGGCGGCATCTCGAACCAACGTACGGCGGCAGCAGCAACACCAGTAGCAAGCGCTCCGCTCTAGTCAGCGTCTCCCCACACAGTGGCACCCGCCGCCAGCCGCCGCCGCACCTTTACCAGCTCGCCCTGTTGCGGCCGCCGACCAATGGGGCGCGCGCGCAACCGGCCGCCGCACCCGAGCCCATAAAGCACCCCCACCCCGGCTGCGCCGGCACGCACTCCGCTGCTCGACTCGCTGCCGCTCGCACCGGTCGTTTTCGTTTCCTTCTCGTGTGCACCGTCGCTAGCCCATCGCCATGTCCGGACGCGGAAAGGGAGGCAAAGTCAAGGGCAAGTCAAAGTCCCGCTCAAGCAGGGCTGGGCTCCAGTTCCCGGTCGGCAGAATCCACCGCCTCCTGCGCAAGGGAAACTACGCAGAGCGCGTCGGCGCCGGGGCGCCCGTCTACCTCGCCGCCGTCATGGAGTACCTCGCGGCTGAGGTGCTCGAGCTGGCCGGAAACGCGGCCCGCGACAACAAGAAGACGCGCATCATCCCGCGCCACCTGCAGCTTGCCATCCGCAACGACGAGGAGCTCAACAAGCTCCTGTCGGGCGTCACCATCGCACAGGGTGGTGTCCTACCCAACATCCAGGCCGTCCTGCTGCCAAAGAAGACCGAGAAGAAGGCCTAAAGGAGGCCAGGCAATCGCAGCGCCGCGTGCTCCCCTGCACGCAACGCGCTTTGCCGGCTCGGCTCGGCCCGGCCCACAACAATCGGCCCTTTTCAGGGCCACCACACAAACCTACGTCCAAAGCAAAATTTCAGTCGTCCTCGCCGCACCTTGTTTTGTTTCAACTTTGCACTTTCACAGCACAGCCGCCGCCGGCGCACGTCCGCCATCTTGTCGTCCACACAGCCCGCACACACACACACACACACACACACACACACACACATTTTGCACGGTCGCAGAGTCGCCTTCCAAACGACAACGGCAGCAATAATGACCATTGTTAAAGGGAGGCGTGTCGACACACCGCCCTCCACTCCCGCGCGCAACGGCCGTCGACACGAACGAAACAGCTGATCCGGCCGCCTATGCCCACACGCCTTGCCTCGGAAACCCCAACGCCGCCGCAAACACACAGAGCCAAACCACGCAAGCAAATAATTACCGCCTCTCTCGCACAACAACACACAGCCCGCCATCTCCGTCGCGATCGATACAAAGACACACAATAACAAACACAAACGAAGCAGCTCCACACACAGCCAGCCACATGACACGTTTCCTTTCCTTCTCCCCTCCCAGCCACATCACGTCGCTCAAACGGAAAGAAAGAAAGAAACAAACAAACAAACAAACAAACAAACAAACGAACAACACAGCGCACACACACGCAGCAACAACAACAACAACACAGACTCTTTCGCACTTTTCAACTTCCGAACAGTGTGGTGGCCCTGAAAAGGGCCGTTTTCTAGTCTCTCCCACCCACAAGCACGGCCGCGGGAAGGCCAGCGCCCGCTGCGACGCAGCCTAACCGCCGAAACCGTACAGGGTGCGCCCCTGCCTCTTCAGGGCGTACACCACGTCCATGGCCGTCACAGTCTTGCGCTTGGCGTGCTCAGTGTACGTCACCGCGTCGCGGATCACGTTCTCCAGGAACACCTTCAGCACCCCGCGGGTCTCCTCGTAGATCAGACCAGAGATGCGCTTCACGCCGCCCCTGCGAGCCAGGCGGCGGATGGCGGGCTTCGTGATGCCCTGGATGTTGTCGCGCAACACCTTGCGGTGCCGCTTGGCGCCACCCTTGCCGAGCCCCTTTCCTCCCTTGCCGCGGCCTGTCATCCTTCCTTCCTCGGGCAAAGCAAAACGTGCACAAACAGCAGCTGCAGCGGCTGGCGAGTCGGCTACGGTCTGCGCCCAGCGCGCCCGCCGCCCCCCTATATAGACTCTGGCCCGCCCTCCCCCCACCACGCGCAACCGAGGGCATATAAGCGCAGCACGGAGGCGCGCGGGCCCGTTGTCAAGGCAGCACCGGACGCCGCGCCGCACCTAACCTCCACGCACGCCGCTCCGCTACCGCCAACGCTACCGCCATGGCCCGCACAAAGCAAACGGCCCGCAAGTCCACCGGCGGAAAGGCGCCGCGCAAACAGCTCGCCACCAAGGCGGCGAGGAAGAGCGCGCCCGCCACCGGAGGCGTCAAGAAGCCCCACCGCTACAGGCCGGGCACCGTCGCCCTGCGAGAAATCAGGCGCTACCAGAAGAGCACAGAGCTGCTCATCCGCAAGCTGCCATTCCAGCGCCTAGTGCGCGAGATCGCCCAGGACTTCAAGACCGACCTGCGCTTCCAGAGCTCCGCAGTCATGGCCCTGCAGGAGGCCAGCGAGGCCTACCTCGTCGGCCTCTTCGAAGACACCAACCTGTGCGCAATCCACGCCAAGCGCGTCACCATCATGCCCAAGGACATCCAGCTCGCGCGCCGCATCCGCGGCGAGCGCGCCTAAACCGCGCCGCGGCACCGCACCGCACAAACAAAAACGGCCCTTTTCAGGGCCACTAACATCTCTCCGTCGCGAGCAAACTTTGTCGGTCGCCTGCCTCTCGCCCCGCAACCCAAAAACAAAAACCACCACTTCCCGTCCGTCCGCCACACACACCCGCTCACTCTGCCTGCCTGCTAGCAGCGCGCAACAATCACACATCATCCCTCCCCGGCGCTCAAAGCGCACAATACCCAACGGCCGACGTCACACCGCACGGGTGGCTGGCCGGCCGCCGCTTTCGTTTCGAAAACAAAAAAAACCCGCACTCCACTCCGACGGCCAACGGCCAGGCAGGCGCGCTCGCTCGCTCTACACGCCACCGAAATCCCCGCCGACTCCTTCCACATCTCAACGTGCCCCCCGTTGCAAAACATAACACACACAAAGAAACAAAACAAAGACCAGACACGACTAGACAAGACACACATCCGAGAAGAACGAACGCAGGCAAGCCAACCAACGTATTCAAACAAAACAACGTGACAGAAAACCAACCGTCGGCCGCCGCCACAAACACGGCGACAATCAACCACGACAACAACAACACCGCTTACCGCTACCGCCGCCCACACCCGCCACCGACCCCCGCAATCAAACCACCACGGCACGCAAACAGCATCCCCACGGGCATACAGACAGACACCCACACCAAACGCAACACGACAATCAAAACCTTCCCCGACGTGCTTTGATGGCCCTGAGAAGGGCCGTTTTGGGCCGCGCGTCTCTTGCGCGCCACTAGACGACGACGGGGGGTGGGGACGACGGGGTCAAGCGCCAAACCCTTCCTTTCCCATCTCTTTCTCCTCTACTCTACTCTACTTCTTCTTCTTGGGCGAAGCCTTCGCCTTAGACGGCGTCGTCGCCTTCTTCGGGCGCGGCGCCTTCGGCTTCTTCGTCGGAACCTTGGCGGCCTTCTTCGCCTTCGACGGCGACTTGGCCTTGGCCGGCTTGGCCGCAGCCGCCTTCTTCGCACCCGCGGGAGCGGCCGACGCCGCAGACGCCTTCTTGGCGGCGCCCGCCTTCCGACCGGTCGCCGCCTTCACGCCACCAGCCTTCTTTGCGCCGGCCGCACGGGCGCCCTTCTTCTCCTTGCTGGCCGGAGCGGCGCGCTTCTTCTTGGCACCGCCAGCACGAGCCTTGCCGCCCTCGGCCGCCCCCCCGCCGCCGGCGCCGGCAAGCTTGAACGAGCCGGACGCGCCCTTCCCCTTCGTCTGCACCAGCTCGCCCGCCACGACGGCCGACTTGAGGTACTTCTTGATAAACGGCGCCAGCTTCTCCGCGTCCAGCTTGTAGTGCGCGGCTATGTACTTCTTGATCGCCTGCAGCGACGACCCGCCGCGCTCCTTCAGACTCTTGATGGCGGCCGTCACCATCTCAGAGGTGCGCGGGTGCGCAGGCTTGGCGCGCGGCTTCTTCGCAGACGACGCAGACTTGGCCTTCTTCGTAGTGCCGGTGGCGGCGGGTGCCGCAGCAGTCTCGTTCGTAGCCGCCTGATCTGCCATTTCGACGACGCGCGTAACACACAGCGAGAGCGAGAGCGAGAGCGAGCGGGACGGCAGGCACGCAAGCACAGCACAGCACGGCAGAGCAGAGCAGAGAATCACAAGGGCCCAGCCAGTGTCGCGGGCGGGCGCGGACGGCCGAGAGAGCGGCCGCCACTCTGCGCGCCGCCGCGCCGCGCCTCCCGCGCTTGCTACCGCCCAACGTCCGACAGCCTGTGCGGAGCAGCCCCAAAGCTGCGCCACAACCGCCCGCGCCTTTCAAACCACCGAGGATGGGGCTACACACAGCCACACCACAGTCGCCAACCAGTCGCCACGGCAGCGCCGCAAACCACGGCCAAACTGCAGCTACCGCGCGCTACAGCCTGGGTCGGCCCGCCGAGAATCGCCGCCCCCGCCCAAATGCCGCCCCCACAGCCCCAGCCGACGACCCGCCACAATGGCCAAACCTTCGGCAAAACTCCCACACCGTCGCCGCGGCAGCCCGGCCAGCGCGGCCGGCGCCACAGCCACACAAGCCGAGGCGTGCGGCGATGACGGCCGTGCAAACGCGCCTCCGCCGCCCCATCGCCTTCCGTCGCCCTCCCGCCGTTTCCCGATCGGCCCGCAGCCGTCGGGCCACATCGCGCGCCGTCCTCCTCCTCTCGCCCGCCAACATTCACAGCCGTTTCTCAACAATTGCCCGCCGCAAACGGACGCCGCCTGCGCAACAGGCGCCGCCGCCCCTCGCCGCTTCCGACCCAACCCCTCGACCGAGGCAAACCGCAATCCGAATCTACAGACCAACCCAATCTGCCGTCAGCACACACGACAGCCGACCTTACACGTTGCGCGTTACACATTACGTTTACACGTCTAGGTTAGGTTCGGTTAGGTTAGGTGGACGTGGGTTAGGTTAAGGGGACTTGGGTTAGGTTAAGCGTCAAACTTAGGTTAAGCATTCAAACACGTCAGGCGTCAGAGGTTAGGTTAGGTTAGGTTAGGTTAGGTTAGGTTAGGTTAGGTTACGTTAGGTTACGTTACACGTTAGGTTAAGGGGTCAGTGCTAGGTTAAGAAGCGTCAAACGTAGGTTAAAAAAGCGTTCAAAACGTGAGGCGTGAGCCGCCGGACAGCTTACCTTACGTAGACGTTTGGGGCTCACAGGCTGAGCTCACCTCACCACACCACAGGTTAGGTTCGGTTCGGTTCGCTCGGCTCAGCGTAAAGCGCCGAGGTCAGGGTTACGTTCGTTCACCTTCGGGCGCCACACTTTCGGTTGAAAGGTCGCGACGGGACGACGTCGGCAGGCACCGCCGCAAACGGACAAAAACGTACAGACGACGTCGAAAACCGCCGACAGACGGGGGAGCAGCACGACCACGACCAGATACCGAGCGCGAACGAGACGCACGCGAACCACCCCCACCGGCCAAAGGGCACCACACAACAACCCAGAGCACCACGTGTCGACACCACAGCAACCCGCCGCTCACGCGACATGGCTGGCACCGAAGGGCAACCGCCCGCAACTGCGCTTTCCGCGCCGGCCCGGATGCACGTCGTGCTACAACAACACCACTACCGTACACAGCCGCTGTTCACAACATCACTATCATGCGCGCCCGCGGCTCGCCGCCGTCGCAGTCGCAGCCCCAACGCCAGCACTTTTGCACCACCATTCACACGCACCGCAACACAGCTCGCCGACACAGCCGAACAAAACAAACACCACACAACAACAGCAACAACGCCGCCGCCTCTACTCGTGCCGGCGACCCACCCCGCCGATGGCGCACCTTTCGCCAGCCGGCAATCGACACACACGCACGCACCCACCCACCCCCCGGGGCCCAGTGCAAAAAAAAACACACAAAAACAAAAACAAAAAAAAAACAACACAAACGACACGGGAAGCGCACACCGCCACTTCGCGCGCACGCCACCAACCAGTCGTCGTCTCAAAATAACAAACACAAACAAAATAAACTAACAACTAGGGCAACACAAAACAAAAACGCCTCGCACGAACCGCCCACAAAAAGGACAAGCACACGCACAGCCTCTGCTGACGACCACGACGCAGCGGCACGCTGCTCCTGTCCCGCGCCCCGCGCCCCGCGCCCCACTCGATTCACAACTCACGCGACACCGTCAACGACGGGCTCGCTTCCCGCAACCTACCACCTTTCCGCCACGACGCACAGCCCCAGCCCCACCCGACCCGACGACGCCCGTGGCAACGACTGCACTTTCACCACCGCCTCCCCCTTCCCCCCCAAAACACACACACACACACACACACACACACACACACACAGCCAGCCAAAAACGCACTCGCGACCCACACATGCACGTGCATCGGCACACGCCAACCAGTCAACGTCGACAACCACACGCAAGGCTCGAAACGAAACCGGCGTCCTTCCACGTTGCCATCAAGCTACCTACACGACACAAGACACAAGGAACAAACACAACAGCCGGCCCCACTAATTCCCACTCTCACGCCGCAAAAAGCACACCGAAACCGCCAAACGCACGCACATTCCCCTTCGCACTGACACCGACCGGCTCGCTACCACACACCTCTCGGCAGCCGTTTCACGCCAATTCGCCACACCGCCCACACAGTCGACAAGCGCCCGCCCTGTACGGCACACGCAACGACGCAGCGCAGCAAAGGGCGCCCGCAACACATACCTCTCCTCTCTCTCCCTCTCCGCCGCCCGACGCGCCAACCGCCACGCCACACCGCCAGCCACTCGCAAATTGTGCACTGCCACCAGCCACACGTCCAACACGCCGCGCCGCCTCCGGCCACCCGCCAGGGGGCGCTCACGTCCGCGACAACAGCGCGGCCCGCCGGGCCGAACCGAACCGAACCGAGCCGCCGCTGCTCTGCACTCGGCACGGCCACACCCTGCTGCAGACCGGGCTCGTCTCTCTGTACGCGTCTGCCTGCGCATCAACACAACACGACCTTTTTTTTTTTTTTCTCTCTACCGCCATCCCTTCTTCTCGCGTTTTACTCGTTGTTGCAGCAGCGGCGCACACCTACACATCCACAGCCCCAGCCGAGCCGAGCCGGCCTCACCTCAGGGCCCGCCGCCAGCGTCTCCTCCTCGGGCACAGGTGCGGTGCTGTGGCCGCCCATCCAACCGCATTGCTGGCCGTCCAGCCGCCAGGCGTTCCCACTGCCGCGAGCCACGCCGCGCACCGACCCTGCTGCAGAAAACGAAGCATAGCCAGAGACCGACCGATACACAAAGCAAGCCGTCGCCTCGCCTCTTGTCCTTCCTGCCTTCCTTTCGCCCCCCCCCCCCCTCCTTTTTTTTTTTTTTATTTTGTTTTCTTCTTTCTTTCTTTCTTTGGCCCTCTCTCCTTCCCGCCCCATGGCGGTTACGGCACCGCCTGCAGCGGCAGATTTTTTGCGCCCACACGCCTACTCCTACCACCATTAACCTTGCCCTGCCCATCAACGTCGCAGTCGAACCGACGCTTGCCAACACACTGCCCACGTTCCTTTCTCTTTTCGGCCTACGCCCATTACGCGCCGCCGCCACAGCACCTTCCCTTCCCACAACACACCGACGTCATCACACGCACCCACAAACAGGGGCCACGACCGTGTTCCTCGCCCACTCCCATCCCGCACGGTACGCACATTCCCAACTACTACCGCGCACCCTCCCTTTCCAATCTGTGTGTCTCTGTGTCTGTGTCCTGTGTCCTGTCCGCGCGTGACGCCTCTCAACATCCGCCGTCCCCCGTCCCGTTTTCGCCCCCATGCCGTCGTCGCGCCGCCTCCTCCCCGTCCACCGCCGCCCCTGTCCGCCCCGCACCACACCATACACCGCTGCTTGTCCCGGCCGTTGCCACCAAAGGCGCCGACCGCAAACGCGCCACGCCGCAGCCCCCGTGCGTCTCGCTCGCTTGCATCTCCGTGCCGACGCTGCCTCTCTTCCCGCTCGCACTCGACCTCGACAACACAGTCTTTGGCTCCGCCACTGCGTGTTCCGGTGGTACGCACGCTGCAACACGTATGTATTCGTTACCAGAGCGATGGCGAGGCATGACAGCATCTCTGTCTGACCAGAGAGTTATTTATCGTTGCTAGTCGGCGCTTGGACCGCGCCAGACGACAGTAGTGGCACGCACCGGGTCGCCAGGAACAGTTGTTATATATATTGTAGCGCGAGTCGGGAGAGGTAGTAGTCGGTCGACAGTAGTAGCGGGTGGACGGTTGTACTGAGCGGGCGTCGGCGGCGTGCTCTGCTCGTCTCGCGACTCTGGTCACGGTTCGGGACGATGTATAGTATATTGTGTTATAATCAAAAGGTAGTGTGAAGCTGCATTGCGCAAATCTGATAACGTATGTTCATTGTACTTATTTTGTTCAACAACAAAAGCCCCACTATTACTTTTTTCTAAAGCAACTTTTGTCTTTTAACGAAAAACATTCACTTTTTAAAGACTACTTCCTATGGCATTTCCCTCCAAGGAGTGCAATTAATTACCAGCCAGCACTCATTCATTGCACACAGCTGTGTAAGGGGTATCTACAATTGAGGAGCGGATATAAATGCAACTTTTTTGTTTTTTTTTTTTTTTTTGTGTGTTGTAACCTCCCCGCAAAATTTAAAATAATGGACAATGTTATTTACGGATGCTAATGGACATTGCGCTAATTGTAACCTCGCCCACAATGAGAGGTATTGAAAATGGCAACAAAAATGTGAAATTCGCAATCCGACTCAAATATAAATTCTTCACAACATTTAAAGTCCGTTCAGTGACAAGAAACTTCAATTGAGCCGAAATATCGGTCTTTGGCCCTGTGCAAAACAATCAGAATTAAAGTCTTACCTCAGAATAAATGGATGTCACATTTCTGCTCTTGTTGCGCAGCGCTTGGAGGAACTGCATTGCAAATAATAATATTCTCTTTTTTTGTGATTTTAGTGAAATTTTTCTTCAAAGAAGTGGAATGAAATGGGAAGTGCAACGAACTCTTTAGTTCAATAAAACATTACATTTTTGAAAAATGCTTTTGAAATAAAAATTATTTTTGGGGAACTTGTTGGAGAATTAATTACAATAAATATAATTTTTCATTATCTAATGATTATATTAATTAACAGTATACCTCCTTCACCATCTTGACCAGTGTTGCCGACCGCCTACATCACACAACCGCACTCGGCTGCTACTACTGACCGACCGCTCTGCATGACGACTATTAGCGTACTGCACGCGACGACTACTGACAGAGTACAGCCCTCAACTAGACAGAGCTACAGACTCGCAACGACTGACTGACTGACTGACTGACTGACTGAGAACCGCTCGCAACACTCGCGCGGTCCAGCGCAAACTCTCTGGTCACAGATGCTACAATGTCTCGCCATCGCTGCTATGTTACATACGTGTTTCAGTGTCTTTTTCATTGGGGTAACGATCTTTGGCTCTTTTTATTCTGAATACAGGGCCAAAGGTCAACGCTGCTGCCCTTATACAATTTATCAGGTTCCATTATGTCTGTTGCAATGTTACATACGGTTCATTCTTTCATTAATATTATCGTTGGGTTTGTTTTGTAGGGACGTTAACATTCTGGCACATTTTTATTATCATCGGACTCTCTGCTATTTGTGCAGGGAGGTTATACCTGGGTCCATTTCCATTTCCATTTCCATTTACATTTTAATATTGATAGACTTTTTGTTTTCTTTTTTTGTTTCTTGTTGTTTTTCCTTCTTTTTTCTTGTTGTTTTTTTTTCTTTCTTTTTTTTTGTTTTGTTTTGTTTTTCCCGCTCTCACCACCACCGCCGCATCACGCCTTCCGTTTTCTTCTTGGTTTCTTTTCTGTTCTTCAACTGCTTCAACATCACCGCGCCCCATTTCCACACCACAGCCATCAGCCTCCAAGACGGGCAGGCGCAGTGTGCCATTTCCGGCGCACAAGCACACCCGTACGGTACTCTCCTCGCCCCCACGCCACCAACAACACAGCGACCACGCGGCTTTCAGGCATGGCATGGCACGGCACGGCACGGCACCGGCGAAATGCGCCGCCCCCGCCCCTCCGCGCATCCGTCCGTCTCGCCACGTTCACTGACAGCCGCGTCTGCGGCTACACCACGACAACCACAACACAACACCGCTCCCCTCCCTGGCAACTCATTGTTTTTCTCCTCCTCTTTTGCACAAACCACAACGCCGAGCACAGGCGCAAGCCACCCACACCGCGCCCCTCCCCGTCCCGTCTTTGGCCGCCGCTCCTCGTTTCCTCGTTTGCCCCCTCCCATCTCCCGAAATGCCATGCCAGCAGCGTTACGCATGCCCCTCCCCTGTCCACACAACACTACCGCCAAACGAACAGCCTTCCGGGCCACATGCAGGGCACGCCCACCTCCAAACACTGCCAATTCACGGACGCACGCACGCACACACACACACACACACACACACACACACACACACACACACACTTTCCCGACACCTTTCTGTACGGAGGGTGCGTCATCTCGACCGTGACAGAGTGACGCCAACTATCGACGATCCATTTCCCCCCACTGGTAAAACACGTCCACTAACACCTACATACATCATTCAAGTACACAGACAATAGCATACACACAATGGGAGGGCACACGAACATGGACGGCACGGCACTGTCACACACTCTTCCTCAGAACCAACCATACCAACAAACGTTACGTACAACCGGGAAAGCGAAAGCGAAAGCAAAAGCAAAAAGCAAAGGCCAATGCAGCCGTCAAAGGTAACGTTCACCACGGCAGACACTTGCAGCCGCGCCGCCGTTAAACGCATTTCAGTGCGGCTCCAATACGCCTCCGACACGGGAACGTTCCGTTGCTCTACGAATGCGTTTCTCCCCTTTTTCCCTTCCTCTCTCTTTTGCCCCCCCCCCTCTGTCCTTTCCTCCTGCACTCTTGCCTCCTTCCTCACGTTCTGCCCAGACATTCGACCGATCAAAGTCAACCTGTCGTTACCGTTCTCAGCGCGACGGTGTACAACAGTATGACGGGTGTGCCCACGACTTCGGTTCAGTTGCGTGACGCCGGTCTATCGCGCCGATCGACAGTTACTCAGGGGGGCGACGGATCGGACCACGTCACCGACACACAAAACACTTTCAAACAAACAAATACATACCGGATGGACACAGACAAACACGTGTACAGACATTCGCCAAAAACGGCCGCCGCCGCCGCCGCCGTCGTCTAGCGTCGCGCTTACTGTACTGCACTGGACACGCGTGCATCTTGAATGACGACATCGGTGTGCGTGCGTCGTACGCAATCAGTCAGACACGGCTATCAAAAATCAGAGTCGAATGGTACATCATCGTGCGTGTCGCCGTACACGTACAGTACAATGCAACAACAATGCGTCTTCATGGCACGTTCATTTCAACGTCACTCACACACCTCCACGCTGCAGTTACGTCGCACCATTGTCAAACTCGGCGTACAGCAAAGGGAATAGTGGGCGGCAAACAAAAACCACAAAAAAAAACAACATTTCACATTTCACCCTCGCCATGTATGATGTGCAAAAAACAAACCCGCAAACGGCCGTCGTTACGGTGACACAAAAGTCGGCGATCGCACTGTCCCCCCTCGCAGACAGGTAACACACACACCAACAACACCAAATGGGTCAAAAACCACGCCAACGAGGCGTGCCACCATTCCACGCCACGGCGACCAACCTCGTGGCCGTACCCCGCGCAACACGCTTTGACGCGCCCCCCCACCCACAATCAAAATGCACACATACATCACAGCCGTCCACACAAACAACAACAACAATTCCGCCCTTCCCGCAAAAGGCAAGTTGGTGGCCCTGAAAAGGGCCGTTTTGCCGCTCTCGCAACGGAGGAGCATTCTCTCTCCATCCTTCCTTCCGTTCCAGAGCCACCTCCTTACTTGGAGCTCGTGTACTTGGTCACCGCCTTCGTGCCCTCGCTCACGGCGTGCTTGGCCAGCTCGCCAGGCAGCAACAGCCGCACAGCGGTCTGGATCTCGCGGGACGTGATGGTCGAGCGCTTGTTGTAGTGCGCCAGGCGAGAAGCCTCGGCCGCAATGCGCTCGAAAATGTCGTTCACGAAGCTGTTCATGATGCTCATCGCCTTCGACGAGATGCCCGTGTCAGGGTGCACCTGCTTCAGCACCTTGTAGATGTAGATGGCATAGCTCTCCTTCCTCTTGCGCTTCTTCTTCTTGTCGCCCTTCGAAATGTTCTTCTGCGCCTTGCCAGCCTTCTTGGCGGCCTTCCCGCTAGTCTTGGGCGGCATCTCGAACCAACGTACGGCGGCAGCAGCAACACCAGTAGCAAGCGCTCCGCTCTAGTCAGCGTCTCCCCACACAGTGGCACCCGCCGCCAGCCGCCGCCGCACCTTTACCAGCTCGCCCTGTTGCGGCCGCCGACCAATGGGGCGCGCGCGCAACCGGCCGCCGCACCCGAGCCCATAAAGCACCCCCACCCCGGCTGCGCCGGCACGCACTCCGCTGCTCGACTCGCTGCCGCTCGCACCGGTCGTTTTCGTTTCCTTCTCGTGTGCACCGTCGCTAGCCCATCGCCATGTCCGGACGCGGAAAGGGAGGCAAAGTCAAGGGCAAGTCAAAGTCCCGCTCAAGCAGGGCTGGGCTCCAGTTCCCGGTCGGCAGAATCCACCGCCTCCTGCGCAAGGGAAACTACGCAGAGCGCGTCGGCGCCGGGGCGCCCGTCTACCTCGCCGCCGTCATGGAGTACCTCGCGGCTGAGGTGCTCGAGCTGGCCGGAAACGCGGCCCGCGACAACAAGAAGACGCGCATCATCCCGCGCCACCTGCAGCTTGCCATCCGCAACGACGAGGAGCTCAACAAGCTCCTGTCGGGCGTCACCATCGCACAGGGTGGTGTCCTACCCAACATCCAGGCCGTCCTGCTGCCAAAGAAGACCGAGAAGAAGGCCTAAAGGAGGCCAGGCAATCGCAGCGCCGCGTGCTCCCCTGCACGCAACGCGCTTTGCCGGCTCGGCTCGGCCCGGCCCACAACAATCGGCCCTTTTCAGGGCCACCACACAAACCTACGTCCAAAGCAAAATTTCAGTCGTCCTCGCCGCACCTTGTTTTGTTTCAACTTTGCACTTTCACAGCACAGCCGCCGCCGGCGCACGTCCGCCATCTTGTCGTCCACACAGCCCGCACACACACACACACACACACACACACACACACACATTTTGCACGGTCGCAGAGTCGCCTTCCAAACGACAACGGCAGCAATAATGACCATTGTTAAAGGGAGGCGTGTCGACACACCGCCCTCCACTCCCGCGCGCAACGGCCGTCGACACGAACGAAACAGCTGATCCGGCCGCCTATGCCCACACGCCTTGCCTCGGAAACCCCAACGCCGCCGCAAACACACAGAGCCAAACCACGCAAGCAAATAATTACCGCCTCTCTCGCACAACAACACACAGCCCGCCATCTCCGTCGCGATCGATACAAAGACACACAATAACAAACACAAACGAAGCAGCTCCACACACAGCCAGCCACATGACACGTTTCCTTTCCTTCTCCCCTCCCAGCCACATCACGTCGCTCAAACGGAAAGAAAGAAAGAAACAAACAAACAAACAAACAAACAAACAAACGAACAACACAGCGCACACACACGCAGCAACAACAACAACAACACAGACTCTTTCGCACTTTTCAACTTCCGAACAGTGTGGTGGCCCTGAAAAGGGCCGTTTTCTAGTCTCTCCCACCCACAAGCACGGCCGCGGGAAGGCCAGCGCCCGCTGCGACGCAGCCTAACCGCCGAAACCGTACAGGGTGCGCCCCTGCCTCTTCAGGGCGTACACCACGTCCATGGCCGTCACAGTCTTGCGCTTGGCGTGCTCAGTGTACGTCACCGCGTCGCGGATCACGTTCTCCAGGAACACCTTCAGCACCCCGCGGGTCTCCTCGTAGATCAGACCAGAGATGCGCTTCACGCCGCCCCTGCGAGCCAGGCGGCGGATGGCGGGCTTCGTGATGCCCTGGATGTTGTCGCGCAACACCTTGCGGTGCCGCTTGGCGCCACCCTTGCCGAGCCCCTTTCCTCCCTTGCCGCGGCCTGTCATCCTTCCTTCCTCGGGCAAAGCAAAACGTGCACAAACAGCAGCTGCAGCGGCTGGCGAGTCGGCTACGGTCTGCGCCCAGCGCGCCCGCCGCCCCCCTATATAGACTCTGGCCCGCCCTCCCCCCACCACGCGCAACCGAGGGCATATAAGCGCAGCACGGAGGCGCGCGGGCCCGTTGTCAAGGCAGCACCGGACGCCGCGCCGCACCTAACCTCCACGCACGCCGCTCCGCTACCGCCAACGCTACCGCCATGGCCCGCACAAAGCAAACGGCCCGCAAGTCCACCGGCGGAAAGGCGCCGCGCAAACAGCTCGCCACCAAGGCGGCGAGGAAGAGCGCGCCCGCCACCGGAGGCGTCAAGAAGCCCCACCGCTACAGGCCGGGCACCGTCGCCCTGCGAGAAATCAGGCGCTACCAGAAGAGCACAGAGCTGCTCATCCGCAAGCTGCCATTCCAGCGCCTAGTGCGCGAGATCGCCCAGGACTTCAAGACCGACCTGCGCTTCCAGAGCTCCGCAGTCATGGCCCTGCAGGAGGCCAGCGAGGCCTACCTCGTCGGCCTCTTCGAAGACACCAACCTGTGCGCAATCCACGCCAAGCGCGTCACCATCATGCCCAAGGACATCCAGCTCGCGCGCCGCATCCGCGGCGAGCGCGCCTAAACCGCGCCGCGGCACCGCACCGCACAAACAAAAACGGCCCTTTTCAGGGCCACTAACATCTCTCCGTCGCGAGCAAACTTTGTCGGTCGCCTGCCTCTCGCCCCGCAACCCAAAAACAAAAACCACCACTTCCCGTCCGTCCGCCACACACACCCGCTCACTCTGCCTGCCTGCTAGCAGCGCGCAACAATCACACATCATCCCTCCCCGGCGCTCAAAGCGCACAATACCCAACGGCCGACGTCACACCGCACGGGTGGCTGGCCGGCCGCCGCTTTCGTTTCGAAAACAAAAAAAACCCGCACTCCACTCCGACGGCCAACGGCCAGGCAGGCGCGCTCGCTCGCTCTACACGCCACCGAAATCCCCGCCGACTCCTTCCACATCTCAACGTGCCCCCCGTTGCAAAACATAACACACACAAAGAAACAAAACAAAGACCAGACACGACTAGACAAGACACACATCCGAGAAGAACGAACGCAGGCAAGCCAACCAACGTATTCAAACAAAACAACGTGACAGAAAACCAACCGTCGGCCGCCGCCACAAACACGGCGACAATCAACCACGACAACAACAACACCGCTTACCGCTACCGCCGCCCACACCCGCCACCGACCCCCGCAATCAAACCACCACGGCACGCAAACAGCATCCCCACGGGCATACAGACAGACACCCACACCAAACGCAACACGACAATCAAAACCTTCCCCGACGTGCTTTGATGGCCCTGAGAAGGGCCGTTTTGGGCCGCGCGTCTCTTGCGCGCCACTAGACGACGACGGGGGGTGGGGACGACGGGGTCAAGCGCCAAACCCTTCCTTTCCCATCTCTTTCTCCTCTACTCTACTCTACTTCTTCTTCTTGGGCGAAGCCTTCGCCTTAGACGGCGTCGTCGCCTTCTTCGGGCGCGGCGCCTTCGGCTTCTTCGTCGGAACCTTGGCGGCCTTCTTCGCCTTCGACGGCGACTTGGCCTTGGCCGGCTTGGCCGCAGCCGCCTTCTTCGCACCCGCGGGAGCGGCCGACGCCGCAGACGCCTTCTTGGCGGCGCCCGCCTTCCGACCGGTCGCCGCCTTCACGCCACCAGCCTTCTTTGCGCCGGCCGCACGGGCGCCCTTCTTCTCCTTGCTGGCCGGAGCGGCGCGCTTCTTCTTGGCACCGCCAGCACGAGCCTTGCCGCCCTCGGCCGCCCCCCCGCCGCCGGCGCCGGCAAGCTTGAACGAGCCGGACGCGCCCTTCCCCTTCGTCTGCACCAGCTCGCCCGCCACGACGGCCGACTTGAGGTACTTCTTGATAAACGGCGCCAGCTTCTCCGCGTCCAGCTTGTAGTGCGCGGCTATGTACTTCTTGATCGCCTGCAGCGACGACCCGCCGCGCTCCTTCAGACTCTTGATGGCGGCCGTCACCATCTCAGAGGTGCGCGGGTGCGCAGGCTTGGCGCGCGGCTTCTTCGCAGACGACGCAGACTTGGCCTTCTTCGTAGTGCCGGTGGCGGCGGGTGCCGCAGCAGTCTCGTTCGTAGCCGCCTGATCTGCCATTTCGACGACGCGCGTAACACACAGCGAGAGCGAGAGCGAGAGCGAGCGGGACGGCAGGCACGCAAGCACAGCACAGCACGGCAGAGCAGAGCAGAGAATCACAAGGGCCCAGCCAGTGTCGCGGGCGGGCGCGGACGGCCGAGAGAGCGGCCGCCACTCTGCGCGCCGCCGCGCCGCGCCTCCCGCGCTTGCTACCGCCCAACGTCCGACAGCCTGTGCGGAGCAGCCCCAAAGCTGCGCCACAACCGCCCGCGCCTTTCAAACCACCGAGGATGGGGCTACACACAGCCACACCACAGTCGCCAACCAGTCGCCACGGCAGCGCCGCAAACCACGGCCAAACTGCAGCTACCGCGCGCTACAGCCTGGGTCGGCCCGCCGAGAATCGCCGCCCCCGCCCAAATGCCGCCCCCACAGCCCCAGCCGACGACCCGCCACAATGGCCAAACCTTCGGCAAAACTCCCACACCGTCGCCGCGGCAGCCCGGCCAGCGCGGCCGGCGCCACAGCCACACAAGCCGAGGCGTGCGGCGATGACGGCCGTGCAAACGCGCCTCCGCCGCCCCATCGCCTTCCGTCGCCCTCCCGCCGTTTCCCGATCGGCCCGCAGCCGTCGGGCCACATCGCGCGCCGTCCTCCTCCTCTCGCCCGCCAACATTCACAGCCGTTTCTCAACAATTGCCCGCCGCAAACGGACGCCGCCTGCGCAACAGGCGCCGCCGCCCCTCGCCGCTTCCGACCCAACCCCTCGACCGAGGCAAACCGCAATCCGAATCTACAGACCAACCCAATCTGCCGTCAGCACACACGACAGCCGACCTTACACGTTGCGCGTTACACATTACGTTTACACGTCTAGGTTAGGTTCGGTTAGGTTAGGTGGACGTGGGTTAGGTTAAGGGGACTTGGGTTAGGTTAAGCGTCAAACTTAGGTTAAGCATTCAAACACGTCAGGCGTCAGAGGTTAGGTTAGGTTAGGTTAGGTTAGGTTAGGTTAGGTTAGGTTACGTTAGGTTACGTTACACGTTAGGTTAAGGGGTCAGTGCTAGGTTAAGAAGCGTCAAACGT
This sequence comes from Schistocerca piceifrons, assembly GCF_021461385.2. NCBI lineage: Eukaryota > Metazoa > Arthropoda > Insecta > Orthoptera > Acrididae > Schistocerca > Schistocerca piceifrons. The sequence goes on from NW_025728724.1 coordinate 92,872, forward strand.
AGGTTAAAAAAGCGTTCAAAACGTGAGGCGTGAGCCGCCGGACAGCTTACCTTACGTAGACGTTTGGGGCTCACAGGCTGAGCTCACCTCACCACACCACAGGTTAGGTTCGGTTCGGTTCGCTCGGCTCAGCGTAAAGCGCCGAGGTCAGGGTTACGTTCGTTCACCTTCGGGCGCCACACTTTCGGTTGAAAGGTCGCGACGGGACGACGTCGGCAGGCACCGCCGCAAACGGACAAAAACGTACAGACGACGTCGAAAACCGCCGACAGACGGGGGAGCAGCACGACCACGACCAGATACCGAGCGCGAACGAGACGCACGCGAACCACCCCCACCGGCCAAAGGGCACCACACAACAACCCAGAGCACCACGTGTCGACACCACAGCAACCCGCCGCTCACGCGACATGGCTGGCACCGAAGGGCAACCGCCCGCAACTGCGCTTTCCGCGCCGGCCCGGATGCACGTCGTGCTACAACAACACCACTACCGTACACAGCCGCTGTTCACAACATCACTATCATGCGCGCCCGCGGCTCGCCGCCGTCGCAGTCGCAGCCCCAACGCCAGCACTTTTGCACCACCATTCACACGCACCGCAACACAGCTCGCCGACACAGCCGAACAAAACAAACACCACACAACAACAGCAACAACGCCGCCGCCTCTACTCGTGCCGGCGACCCACCCCGCCGATGGCGCACCTTTCGCCAGCCGGCAATCGACACACACGCACGCACCCACCCACCCCCCGGGGCCCAGTGCAAAAAAAAACACACAAAAACAAAAACAAAAAAAAAACAACACAAACGACACGGGAAGCGCACACCGCCACTTCGCGCGCACGCCACCAACCAGTCGTCGTCTCAAAATAACAAACACAAACAAAATAAACTAACAACTAGGGCAACACAAAACAAAAACGCCTCGCACGAACCGCCCACAAAAAGGACAAGCACACGCACAGCCTCTGCTGACGACCACGACGCAGCGGCACGCTGCTCCTGTCCCGCGCCCCGCGCCCCGCGCCCCACTCGATTCACAACTCACGCGACACCGTCAACGACGGGCTCGCTTCCCGCAACCTACCACCTTTCCGCCACGACGCACAGCCCCAGCCCCACCCGACCCGACGACGCCCGTGGCAACGACTGCACTTTCACCACCGCCTCCCCCTTCCCCCCCAAAACACACACACACACACACACACACACACACACAGCCAGCCAAAAACGCACTCGCGACCCACACATGCACGTGCATCGGCACACGCCAACCAGTCAACGTCGACAACCACACGCAAGGCTCGAAACGAAACCGGCGTCCTTCCACGTTGCCATCAAGCTACCTACACGACACAAGACACAAGGAACAAACACAACAGCCGGCCCCACTAATTCCCACTCTCACGCCGCAAAAAGCACACCGAAACCGCCAAACGCACGCACATTCCCCTTCGCACTGACACCGACCGGCTCGCTACCACACACCTCTCGGCAGCCGTTTCACGCCAATTCGCCACACCGCCCACACAGTCGACAAGCGCCCGCCCTGTACGGCACACGCAACGACGCAGCGCAGCAAAGGGCGCCCGCAACACATACCTCTCCTCTCTCTCCCTCTCCGCCGCCCGACGCGCCAACCGCCACGCCACACCGCCAGCCACTCGCAAATTGTGCACTGCCACCAGCCACACGTCCAACACGCCGCGCCGCCTCCGGCCACCCGCCAGGGGGCGCTCACGTCCGCGACAACAGCGCGGCCCGCCGGGCCGAACCGAACCGAACCGAGCCGCCGCTGCTCTGCACTCGGCACGGCCACACCCTGCTGCAGACCGGGCTCGTCTCTCTGTACGCGTCTGCCTGCGCATCAACACAACACGACCTTTTTTTTTTTTTTCTCTCTACCGCCATCCCTTCTTCTCGCGTTTTACTCGTTGTTGCAGCAGCGGCGCACACCTACACATCCACAGCCCCAGCCGAGCCGAGCCGGCCTCACCTCAGGGCCCGCCGCCAGCGTCTCCTCCTCGGGCACAGGTGCGGTGCTGTGGCCGCCCATCCAACCGCATTGCTGGCCGTCCAGCCGCCAGGCGTTCCCACTGCCGCGAGCCACGCCGCGCACCGACCCTGCTGCAGAAAACGAAGCATAGCCAGAGACCGACCGATACACAAAGCAAGCCGTCGCCTCGCCTCTTGTCCTTCCTGCCTTCCTTTCGCCCCCCCCCCCCTCCTTTTTTTTTTTTTATTTTGTTTTCTTCTTTCTTTCTTTCTTTGGCCCTCTCTCCTTCCCGCCCCATGGCGGTTACGGCACCGCCTGCAGCGGCAGATTTTTTGCGCCCACACGCCTACTCCTACCACCATTAACCTTGCCCTGCCCATCAACGTCGCAGTCGAACCGACGCTTGCCAACACACTGCCCACGTTCCTTTCTCTTTTCGGCCTACGCCCATTACGCGCCGCCGCCACAGCACCTTCCCTTCCCACAACACACCGACGTCATCACACGCACCCACAAACAGGGGCCACGACCGTGTTCCTCGCCCACTCCCATCCCGCACGGTACGCACATTCCCAACTACTACCGCGCACCCTCCCTTTCCAATCTGTGTGTCTCTGTGTCTGTGTCCTGTGTCCTGTCCGCGCGTGACGCCTCTCAACATCCGCCGTCCCCCGTCCCGTTTTCGCCCCCATGCCGTCGTCGCGCCGCCTCCTCCCCGTCCACCGCCGCCCCTGTCCGCCCCGCACCACACCATACACCGCTGCTTGTCCCGGCCGTTGCCACCAAAGGCGCCGACCGCAAACGCGCCACGCCGCAGCCCCCGTGCGTCTCGCTCGCTTGCATCTCCGTGCCGACGCTGCCTCTCTTCCCGCTCGCACTCGACCTCGACAACACAGTCTTTGGCTCCGCCACTGCGTGTTCCGGTGGTACGCACGCTGCAACACGTATGTATTCGTTACCAGAGCGATGGCGAGGCATGACAGCATCTCTGTCTGACCAGAGAGTTATTTATCGTTGCTAGTCGGCGCTTGGACCGCGCCAGACGACAGTAGTGGCACGCACCGGGTCGCCAGGAACAGTTGTTATATATATTGTAGCGCGAGTCGGGAGAGGTAGTAGTCGGTCGACAGTAGTAGCGGGTGGACGGTTGTACTGAGCGGGCGTCGGCGGCGTGCTCTGCTCGTCTCGCGACTCTGGTCACGGTTCGGGACGATGTATAGTATATTGTGTTATAATCAAAAGGTAGTGTGAAGCTGCATTGCGCAAATCTGATAACGTATGTTCATTGTACTTATTTTGTTCAACAACAAAAGCCCCACTATTACTTTTTTCTAAAGCAACTTTTGTCTTTTAACGAAAAACATTCACTTTTTAAAGACTACTTCCTATGGCATTTCCCTCCAAGGAGTGCAATTAATTACCAGCCAGCACTCATTCATTGCACACAGCTGTGTAAGGGGTATCTACAATTGAGGAGCGGATATAAATGCAACTTTTTTGTTTTTTTTTTTTTTTTTGTGTGTTGTAACCTCCCCGCAAAATTTAAAATAATGGACAATGTTATTTACGGATGCTAATGGACATTGCGCTAATTGTAACCTCGCCCACAATGAGAGGTATTGAAAATGGCAACAAAAATGTGAAATTCGCAATCCGACTCAAATATAAATTCTTCACAACATTTAAAGTCCGTTCAGTGACAAGAAACTTCAATTGAGCCGAAATATCGGTCTTTGGCCCTGTGCAAAACAATCAGAATTAAAGTCTTACCTCAGAATAAATGGATGTCACATTTCTGCTCTTGTTGTTGCGCAGCGCTTGGAGGAACTGCATTGCAAATAATAATATTCTCTTTTTTTGTGATTTTAGTGAAATTTTTCTTCAAAGAAGTGGAATGAAATGGGAAGTGCAACGAACTCTTTAGTTCAATAAAACATTACATTTTTGAAAAATGCTTTTGAAATAAAAATTATTTTTGGGGAACTTGTTGGAGAATTAATTACAATAAATATAATTTTTCATTATCTAATGATTATATTAATTAACAGTATACCTCCTTCACCATCTTGACCAGTGTTGCCGACCGCCTACATCACACAACCGCACTCGGCTGCTACTACTGACCGACCGCTCTGCATGACGACTATTAGCGTACTGCACGCGACGACTACTGACAGAGTACAGCCCTCAACTAGACAGAGCTACAGACTCGCAACGACTGACTGACTGACTGACTGACTGACTGAGAACCGCTCGCAACACTCGCGCGGTCCAGCGCAAACTCTCTGGTCACAGATGCTACAATGTCTCGCCATCGCTGCTATGTTACATACGTGTTTCAGTGTCTTTTTCATTGGGGTAACGATCTTTGGCTCTTTTTATTCTGAATACAGGGCCAAAGGTCAACGCTGCTGCCCTTATACAATTTATCAGGTTCCATTATGTCTGTTGCAATGTTACATACGGTTCATTCTTTCATTAATATTATCGTTGGGTTTGTTTTGTAGGGACGTTAACATTCTGGCACATTTTTATTATCATCGGACTCTCTGCTATTTGTGCAGGGAGGTTATACCTGGGTCCATTTCCATTTCCATTTCCATTTACATTTTAATATTGATAGACTTTTTGTTTTCTTTTTTTGTTTCTTGTTGTTTTTCCTTCTTTTTTCTTGTTGTTTTTTTTTCTTTCTTTTTTTTTGTTTTGTTTTGTTTTTCCCGCTCTCACCACCACCGCCGCATCACGCCTTCCGTTTTCTTCTTGGTTTCTTTTCTGTTCTTCAACTGCTTCAACATCACCGCGCCCCATTTCCACACCACAGCCATCAGCCTCCAAGACGGGCAGGCGCAGTGTGCCATTTCCGGCGCACAAGCACACCCGTACGGTACTCTCCTCGCCCCCACGCCACCAACAACACAGCGACCACGCGGCTTTCAGGCATGGCATGGCACGGCACGGCACGGCACCGGCGAAATGCGCCGCCCCCGCCCCTCCGCGCATCCGTCCGTCTCGCCACGTTCACTGACAGCCGCGTCTGCGGCTACACCACGACAACCACAACACAACACCGCTCCCCTCCCTGGCAACTCATTGTTTTTCTCCTCCTCTTTTGCACAAACCACAACGCCGAGCACAGGCGCAAGCCACCCACACCGCGCCCCTCCCCGTCCCGTCTTTGGCCGCCGCTCCTCGTTTCCTCGTTTGCCCCCTCCCATCTCCCGAAATGCCATGCCAGCAGCGTTACGCATGCCCCTCCCCTGTCCACACAACACTACCGCCAAACGAACAGCCTTCCGGGCCACATGCAGGGCACGCCCACCTCCAAACACTGCCAATTCACGGACGCACGCACGCACACACACACACACACACACACACACACACACACACACACACACTTTCCCGACACCTTTCTGTACGGAGGGTGCGTCATCTCGACCGTGACAGAGTGACGCCAACTATCGACGATCCATTTCCCCCCACTGGTAAAACACGTCCACTAACACCTACATACATCATTCAAGTACACAGACAATAGCATACACACAATGGGAGGGCACACGAACATGGACGGCACGGCACTGTCACACACTCTTCCTCAGAACCAACCATACCAACAAACGTTACGTACAACCGGGAAAGCGAAAGCGAAAGCAAAAGCAAAAAGCAAAGGCCAATGCAGCCGTCAAAGGTAACGTTCACCACGGCAGACACTTGCAGCCGCGCCGCCGTTAAACGCATTTCAGTGCGGCTCCAATACGCCTCCGACACGGGAACGTTCCGTTGCTCTACGAATGCGTTTCTCCCCTTTTTCCCTTCCTCTCTCTTTTGCCCCCCCCCCTCTGTCCTTTCCTCCTGCACTCTTGCCTCCTTCCTCACGTTCTGCCCAGACATTCGACCGATCAAAGTCAACCTGTCGTTACCGTTCTCAGCGCGACGGTGTACAACAGTATGACGGGTGTGCCCACGACTTCGGTTCAGTTGCGTGACGCCGGTCTATCGCGCCGATCGACAGTTACTCAGGGGGGCGACGGATCGGACCACGTCACCGACACACAAAACACTTTCAAACAAACAAATACATACCGGATGGACACAGACAAACACGTGTACAGACATTCGCCAAAAACGGCCGCCGCCGCCGCCGCCGTCGTCTAGCGTCGCGCTTACTGTACTGCACTGGACACGCGTGCATCTTGAATGACGACATCGGTGTGCGTGCGTCGTACGCAATCAGTCAGACACGGCTATCAAAAATCAGAGTCGAATGGTACATCATCGTGCGTGTCGCCGTACACGTACAGTACAATGCAACAACAATGCGTCTTCATGGCACGTTCATTTCAACGTCACTCACACACCTCCACGCTGCAGTTACGTCGCACCATTGTCAAACTCGGCGTACAGCAAAGGGAATAGTGGGCGGCAAACAAAAACCACAAAAAAAAACAACATTTCACATTTCACCCTCGCCATGTATGATGTGCAAAAAACAAACCCGCAAACGGCCGTCGTTACGGTGACACAAAAGTCGGCGATCGCACTGTCCCCCCTCGCAGACAGGTAACACACACACCAACAACACCAAATGGGTCAAAAACCACGCCAACGAGGCGTGCCACCATTCCACGCCACGGCGACCAACCTCGTGGCCGTACCCCGCGCAACACGCTTTGACGCGCCCCCCCACCCACAATCAAAATGCACACATACATCACAGCCGTCCACACAAACAACAACAACAATTCCGCCCTTCCCGCAAAAGGCAAGTTGGTGGCCCTGAAAAGGGCCGTTTTGCCGCTCTCGCAACGGAGGAGCATTCTCTCTCCATCCTTCCTTCCGTTCCAGAGCCACCTCCTTACTTGGAGCTCGTGTACTTGGTCACCGCCTTCGTGCCCTCGCTCACGGCGTGCTTGGCCAGCTCGCCAGGCAGCAACAGCCGCACAGCGGTCTGGATCTCGCGGGACGTGATGGTCGAGCGCTTGTTGTAGTGCGCCAGGCGAGAAGCCTCGGCCGCAATGCGCTCGAAAATGTCGTTCACGAAGCTGTTCATGATGCTCATCGCCTTCGACGAGATGCCCGTGTCAGGGTGCACCTGCTTCAGCACCTTGTAGATGTAGATGGCATAGCTCTCCTTCCTCTTGCGCTTCTTCTTCTTGTCGCCCTTCGAAATGTTCTTCTGCGCCTTGCCAGCCTTCTTGGCGGCCTTCCCGCTAGTCTTGGGCGGCATCTCGAACCAACGTACGGCGGCAGCAGCAACACCAGTAGCAAGCGCTCCGCTCTAGTCAGCGTCTCCCCACACAGTGGCACCCGCCGCCAGCCGCCGCCGCACCTTTACCAGCTCGCCCTGTTGCGGCCGCCGACCAATGGGGCGCGCGCGCAACCGGCCGCCGCACCCGAGCCCATAAAGCACCCCCACCCCGGCTGCGCCGGCACGCACTCCGCTGCTCGACTCGCTGCCGCTCGCACCGGTCGTTTTCGTTTCCTTCTCGTGTGCACCGTCGCTAGCCCATCGCCATGTCCGGACGCGGAAAGGGAGGCAAAGTCAAGGGCAAGTCAAAGTCCCGCTCAAGCAGGGCTGGGCTCCAGTTCCCGGTCGGCAGAATCCACCGCCTCCTGCGCAAGGGAAACTACGCAGAGCGCGTCGGCGCCGGGGCGCCCGTCTACCTCGCCGCCGTCATGGAGTACCTCGCGGCTGAGGTGCTCGAGCTGGCCGGAAACGCGGCCCGCGACAACAAGAAGACGCGCATCATCCCGCGCCACCTGCAGCTTGCCATCCGCAACGACGAGGAGCTCAACAAGCTCCTGTCGGGCGTCACCATCGCACAGGGTGGTGTCCTACCCAACATCCAGGCCGTCCTGCTGCCAAAGAAGACCGAGAAGAAGGCCTAAAGGAGGCCAGGCAATCGCAGCGCCGCGTGCTCCCCTGCACGCAACGCGCTTTGCCGGCTCGGCTCGGCCCGGCCCACAACAATCGGCCCTTTTCAGGGCCACCACACAAACCTACGTCCAAAGCAAAATTTCAGTCGTCCTCGCCGCACCTTGTTTTGCTTCAACTTTGCACTTTCACAGCACAGCCGCCGCCGGCGCACGTCCGCCATCTTGTCGTCCACACAGCCCGCACACACACACACACACACACACACACACACACACACATTTTGCACGGTCGCAGAGTCGCCTTCCAAACGACAACGGCAGCAATAATGACCATTGTTAAAGGGAGGCGTGTCGACACACCGCCCTCCACTCCCGCGCGCAACGGCCGTCGACACGAACGAAACAGCTGATCCGGCCGCCTATGCCCACACGCCTTGCCTCGGAAACCCCAACGCCGCCGCAAACACACAGAGCCAAACCACGCAAGCAAATAATTACCGCCTCTCTCGCACAACAACACACAGCCCGCCATCTCCGTCGCGATCGATACAAAGACACACAATAACAAACACAAACGAAGCAGCTCCACACACAGCCAGCCACATGACACGTTTCCTTTCCTTCTCCCCTCCCAGCCACATCACGTCGCTCAAACGGAAAGAAAGAAAGAAACAAACAAACAAACAAACAAACAAACAAACGAACAACACAGCGCACACACACGCAGCAACAACAACAACAACACAGACTCTTTCGCACTTTTCAACTTCCGAACAGTGTGGTGGCCCTGAAAAGGGCCGTTTTCTAGTCTCTCCCACCCACAAGCACGGCCGCGGGAAGGCCAGCGCCCGCTGCGACGCAGCCTAACCGCCGAAACCGTACAGGGTGCGCCCCTGCCTCTTCAGGGCGTACACCACGTCCATGGCCGTCACAGTCTTGCGCTTGGCGTGCTCAGTGTACGTCACCGCGTCGCGGATCACGTTCTCCAGGAACACCTTCAGCACCCCGCGGGTCTCCTCGTAGATCAGACCAGAGATGCGCTTCACGCCGCCCCTGCGAGCCAGGCGGCGGATGGCGGGCTTCGTGATGCCCTGGATGTTGTCGCGCAACACCTTGCGGTGCCGCTTGGCGCCACCCTTGCCGAGCCCCTTTCCTCCCTTGCCGCGGCCTGTCATCCTTCCTTCCTCGGGCAAAGCAAAACGTGCACAAACAGCAGCTGCAGCGGCTGGCGAGTCGGCTACGGTCTGCGCCCAGCAGCTGTGCAATGTCGTGGGACGCAGTGATCTGCGTCTCCATTCAGTTATAGAAGTCTGTAGCGCCATTGGCGCTGTTCCTTCTAGTGTCTATGTCTTAAATCTAGGGAAAGTCTTTTCTTATTGTCTATATCTTGTTCTGCACAATGAACACTGTTTCGAGAATGTCTTTACTTCGGCTCAGTCTTCCAGATTGCGAAGTAAGTCTGGCCAGCGTAATGTTGCGCGCCAGTGAGGTCGTTGGCCGAGCACTCGCACCAATGGGTTGCGCGAGTTCGCGGTCTTCTCATAAAAAGTTCGCGCGGCTCTCTGGAACCGCTGACGGAGTGTAGGGACGTCCGCGATGACGTGGAGTTCCTCCGTGTTGAAGTCCGGTGGGAGGTGTAGTACCGCCCTCAAAGCTCTGTTTTGCACTCTTTGAAGGCGGCGGATGTTGGTCTCAGCTGCGTTGCCCCATACGACCGCTGCGTAATCAAACAGCGGCCTGATGGTTGCCTTGTAGAGCGTGAGACCTAGTTCTTCTGGTAGGGTTGAGGTGGGGTTGATGACTGGGTATAGGAGGCGTAGCCGTCCCAATGCCTTTCTCCTCACCTCTTCTATGTGTTGGCGCCACGTGAGACGACTGTCGAACGTGACGCCAAGATATTTGGCGCTGTTGCTCCATGGTACTGCCCTTCCACGGACTGTCAGCTGCGGCGCGCCTTGAGGAACTGGGCGCAGCGCGATGATTAGTGCCTGGCTCTTTTCCGGGTTGTAGGCCAGGCGCCATGTTGTGGCCCACTCCTCGAGGGCCGTTGTTGCCGTCTGTAGACGCCGCTGCAGGGTGTGGACTTGGTTGCTGCGGCTGTATACAGCGGTATCGTCGGCGTAGAGAGCCAGTTTGACAGGCTCTACCCGCGGAAGGTCCGACGTGTACAGCGAATAGAGGATCGGGCCGACGACCGAGCCTTGCGGTACACCCGCGAGTATCCGACGCTCCGTGGAAATTCCACTGTCTGCCCGAACGTGAAACGTCCTGTCCTGTAGATAGCTCTGCAGGAGACTCACATGTGACACGGGAACCCCCAGTGTAAGTAACTTATACAGGAGGCCATCGTGCCACACTGAGTCAAAGGCGCGTGACACGTCGAGCATGAGAGCGCCGAAGTACTCGCGTCGGTCGACGGCTCCGAATGCCTCTTCCGCAAGTCGTAACACCTGTTGGGTCGTCGAGTGCTCACTCCTGAACCCAAATTGTTCGTCTGGTAGGAGCCCCTCTGCGTTGACGTGGCGTAGCAGCCGTGCCAGATACAGTTTCTCGAAGAGTTTTGAGAGCGTCGGCAGCAGGCTTATGGGTCTGTAGTTCTTCGCCAGCCGGATGTCCTTGCCGGGCTTCGGCAGCGCGACAACTTCGGCGTGCTTCCAGGCGCTCGGAAACTCTTCGGACTTCAGCACCTCGTTGAAGATTTCGGCGATTTTCTCGACGGCCATGTCCGGAAGTTGCTTCAGGAGGGCGTTTGTGATGCGGTCGTGGCCGGCGGCTTTGCGGCCCTGAAGTTGGCGCAGCACAACTTTCACCTCGTTGGGAGCGATGGGAGTGATGTTGTCCTCAGGGTCCCTTACTCTAAGGAAACGCGGTAGGCGTTCCCTGACGAGTTGTACGTGTGCTGCGTCGATGGGGTCGTTGACCGGCGTAAAGTTAGCGGCGAACGCGTCGGCTAGGGCATTGGCCTTCGCATTCGGCTCGCTAACGAAGTCGTCGCCGACCTGGAGGGGTGGGATTTTCATCGTCCGGCGGAGAAAGCACTTGACTGTCTGCCAGGCCGAACCATCTTCGATGTTTAGTGAAGAGATTTTCGCCGCCCACTCCTGGATCCGGTGTTCTTCAGCCGCGGCTTTGATTTCGCGCCGCATCCTGTTGAGCGTCCGTTTAATGGCCGGATTACGCGTTCTTTGCCATTCCCTGGCGAGTCTGTTTTTCGTGCTGATCGCTTCTTCCAGGTGTCGCGGCAATCTATTCGGTTTGAAGCTCAGCTGGTCTGTGTCTCGCCTGGCCGGTGTTGCTTCCGTCGCAGCGTCCACTAAGCTGCGTGTCAGGTGTTCTAAGGCGGCGCTTGCTCCGTGTTCGGCCGGGCTTGGGAGTCGTTCCAGTGCGCCCACGATGTTTTCACGGAAACGCTCCCAGTTTATGCCGCGCAGGTCTAGTCCTCGCCGAGTTTGAGGTGCAAGTTCTGATTCTACCTCGAAGATCACCGGTGCATGGTCCGAATTTAGTAAGGTCCTTGTACTGGCGGTGATATTTTGTCGGACGCCTTTGTTGATCATGACGTCGATAATATCCGGCGCGCCTCTCGACGGAAAAATTGTAGGCTCGTGGGGTGCGACAACAACGGCGCCATGCCGCTCGACGAGACGTTGGAGGCGTCTTCCGTTCGGAGTTGTCACCCTCGAGTGCCATACTTGGTTCTTGGAGTTGTAGTCGCCTCCAAGCAGGAGTCTGCCTGGGAGCGATAGCAACTTATTTAGGTCTTGTACCAGTTGTTTCTTCGGCGGCTTGTAGATGGCACCGAGGGTGATTTTGCCGTGCGCGGTCTCGACAGCTACGACTGTTGCTTCGATGGCCTCCAGCGGCGGAATGTGGACCTGGTGGTGTTTGAGGGAGCGGCGAATGTAAATTGCCGTGCCCCCACCTCTTGTGAGCCGATCGTTGCGGTGGCAGGTGTAGTTTGAAACGCCTACTCGGACGCCTGGCTTAAGGAAGGTTTCCGTTAGTAGGCAGACGTCTATGTTTTCGCGTCTCAGGAGTTCGCGAAATTCGGCGGCCTGTTCGCGGAGGCCGCGGGCATTCCATAGGCACACTCTAATTTGTCGGGCCATGTTGCTGGGATGCGTTGGTCTGGATTGCCTGCTGTAGTGCGGCCGTCATCTTGGCTGGGAGCTCGCCGATCATGTTCGCGACTATGGACATGAACTTCTCCATCATCGCGAACATGCGCTGCTCCATCGACGCCAGCATGCGCTCATAGGCGGCGCTCAAGCTGCCGACGGCGTCTAGGCGGTCGGCTTGTGTTGTGCAGCAGCGGCCGCTTCCATCATGGCGGTCGGCATGCTGTCCGCCATTGCTGCTGTTGACAGAATGGCGGGTGTCTTGCTGGGTGTTGCCAGGGCGTCGGCGTTCACGCAGGGCCGGGAAGTCGGCCAGTTGCAGTGCCACCTGCCCACCATTTTGTACGGAGGGCGCAGTTGCTTCCCACCGGCGCGCGCTCTGGTTGGCCTCCGGGCTGCGGCGTGGCGCAGCTACCTGCGCGCCGCGCTGTCCGGTGATTGGTCGTTGCGGCATGATGGCCGCCGCGGTGGGGGCCTGGCCGCCATTGTTCGGGCCCGGTGGGCCGCCATTGTTCGCGGCCGGCTGCGCGGGCGGCGGGACTACCTGAGCCTCGCGCTGCGCACCAGCTGCTCCTATTGCGCTCGCGTCGGTGTTGGGCGGGGCTTGGCCGCCATTTTGTACGCGGGCTGCTTTCGGCTGTGCGGCTTGCCGCTCTGCCATCTGTCGTGGTGGGAGGTTACCTGGGTGTGGCGCAGAGTACCTTGACCTTCTGCGACGACCTCGGCGGCGACGGCCGCTCTTTGTTTTTGCTTCCGGCCCCGCGCCGGCGTTTCCCGCCACTCGGGCGTTTCCCGCCGAAACAGCCGCTTTGTTCTTCGCCTGTGCTGTGCGCAGACGGGCTTCAAACTCCTTGTGCCGTGGGCAGCCGCGATATGTTGCAACATGCGGTCCACCACACAGCTTACACTTCGCCGGAAAGTCTTTGTACGGTTCGCCGGCCTTGTCGCACGCATTCGTGGCATGAGGCTCCGCACATCGTATGCAATACTCCTTCATACCGCAGTGTCGTTCCACGTGTCCTGGCTGAAGGCACCTGAAACACTGCGCATGTCCTCCGCTACTGCGTAAGTTCTCGACGGTGATTTCACACGCGCCTAGCATTTTTAAGTTGTATAACTCACGGTTTTTCTCCGTGTTGTCTGCTGTGATGAGCACTAGAGGGCCGCGACGATTTGTTTTCGGGTCCCTCATTTTCACGACCGAGTGAACAACATGACCTAGCTCCTCGAGGTCTTCTTTGATGTGATCGCAAGAGTATTTCATGGGTACTCTCTTGAATACGACCTTCAAAGGCCGCTTCCTGGTGGCTGCAAAGGTATAGAATCGCAGTCCTTGGCTTCTTGCAGCGTTGTGTAGTTTGTTGTACAGTTCGGTTGTCTGCACACGCACTTTATACACTGAATCGCCGCTTACACACACGCGATAATTGTTTCTTCCGAGCACTGCGTTCAGTGTGATTTGCAGGCTGCGGTAGTCTTTCTCGTACTCCAATACTATTGGCGGTGGTGCACGACCTTGTCTTGCACTGCTGGTCTGTTCTTCTTCTCCCTCGCTGTCTGAGAGGGCATCGAACAGATTTGCGGTGCTGATAGGCTGCTGTGTAGCTGCTGCTGGAGCTGGTCTGGCGGTTTTCTTCGGCCTGACAAAGCCGTCTTCGCCGGTTGCGTTGCGCGGGCGTGCGATACGCCGGTCGCGCTTTGTGGCGGGCTGCTGGTGTTCGCTGCCGTTTTTCTTCTTGAGGTATTTTTGCACCTCCGATCCCGCGTCGTCAGTGTTCGCGCGCTTGCGAGAGACGACCTCCTCGCTCTTGTTAGTGGCTGCTTCCTGCTCCATCGGTTCTGCATGATATGTAGTATTTGCAGTTGCAGATGGTAGCATGTTCACTAAAGTCTGCAGTGCCTCCTGTGGGGACTGTGTCACGGAGTCGCCTGCCGGCTGCTCCGGAAGCTGCGTCACGTTTAATGCACTCGATTTCAACGCGCGCGGTACGTCCGGCTCGTCCGGGAACACGGTTTCGGTCGCGAGGGTGTCCAGTGGGACACTATTGCGGCGATGCTTACCGTTCGCGGCACCGGGTTGAGGGGGAGCACACTCGGGAAAACGCGGGCGTACATCCGAGGTGCTCGACTCGCCTCTCGCAGCGTGCAGGGACGCGGCCCTGTCCGCTGTGTCGGTCGTCGTTGCTGCAGCGAGCAGCGGAGCGGAGCGCTCGACGCACGCGTCCGTTCCGCGACGCATCGCTGACTCGACGGTCTGCGCCCAGCGCGCCCGCCGCCCCCCTATATAGACTCTGGCCCGCCCTCCCCCCACCACGCGCAACCGAGGGCATATAAGCGCAGCACGGAGGCGCGCGGGCCCGTTGTCAAGGCAGCACCGGACGCCGCGCCGCACCTAACCTCCACGCACGCCGCTCCGCTACCGCCAACGCTACCGCCATGGCCCGCACAAAGCAAACGGCCCGCAAGTCCACCGGCGGAAAGGCGCCGCGCAAACAGCTCGCCACCAAGGCGGCGAGGAAGAGCGCGCCCGCCACCGGAGGCGTCAAGAAGCCCCACCGCTACAGGCCGGGCACCGTCGCCCTGCGAGAAATCAGGCGCTACCAGAAGAGCACAGAGCTGCTCATCCGCAAGCTGCCATTCCAGCGCCTAGTGCGCGAGATCGCCCAGGACTTCAAGACCGACCTGCGCTTCCAGAGCTCCGCAGTCATGGCCCTGCAGGAGGCCAGCGAGGCCTACCTCGTCGGCCTCTTCGAAGACACCAACCTGTGCGCAATCCACGCCAAGCGCGTCACCATCATGCCCAAGGACATCCAGCTCGCGCGCCGCATCCGCGGCGAGCGCGCCTAAACCGCGCCGCGGCACCGCACCGCACAAACAAAAACGGCCCTTTTCAGGGCCACTAACATCTCTCCGTCGCGAGCAAACTTTGTCGGTCGCCTGCCTCTCGCCCCGCAACCCAAAAACAAAAACCACCACTTCCCGTCCGTCCGCCACACACACCCGCTCACTCTGCCTGCCTGCTAGCAGCGCGCAACAATCACACATCATCCCTCCCCGGCGCTCAAAGCGCACAATACCCAACGGCCGACGTCACACCGCACGGGTGGCTGGCCGGCCGCCGCTTTCGTTTCGAAAACAAAAAAAACCCGCACTCCACTCCGACGGCCAACGGCCAGGCAGGCGCGCTCGCTCGCTCTACACGCCACCGAAATCCCCGCCGACTCCTTCCACATCTCAACGTGCCCCCCGTTGCAAAACATAACACACACAAAGAAACAAAACAAAGACCAGACACGACTAGACAAGACACACATCCGAGAAGAACGAACGCAGGCAAGCCAACCAACGTATTCAAACAAAACAACGTGACAGAAAACCAACCGTCGGCCGCCGCCACAAACACGGCGACAATCAACCACGACAACAACAACACCGCTTACCGCTACCGCCGCCCACACCCGCCACCGACCCCCGCAATCAAACCACCACGGCACGCAAACAGCATCCCCACGGGCATACAGACAGACACCCACACCAAACGCAACACGACAATCAAAACCTTCCCCGACGTGCTTTGATGGCCCTGAGAAGGGCCGTTTTGGGCCGCGCGTCTCTTGCGCGCCACTAGACGACGACGGGGGGTGGGGACGACGGGGTCAAGCGCCAAACCCTTCCTTTCCCATCTCTTTCTCCTCTACTCTACTCTACTTCTTCTTCTTGGGCGAAGCCTTCGCCTTAGACGGCGTCGTCGCCTTCTTCGGGCGCGGCGCCTTCGGCTTCTTCGTCGGAACCTTGGCGGCCTTCTTCGCCTTCGACGGCGACTTGGCCTTGGCCGGCTTGGCCGCAGCCGCCTTCTTCGCACCCGCGGGAGCGGCCGACGCCGCAGACGCCTTCTTGGCGGCGCCCGCCTTCCGACCGGTCGCCGCCTTCACGCCACCAGCCTTCTTTGCGCCGGCCGCACGGGCGCCCTTCTTCTCCTTGCTGGCCGGAGCGGCGCGCTTCTTCTTGGCACCGCCAGCACGAGCCTTGCCGCCCTCGGCCGCCCCCCCGCCGCCGGCGCCGGCAAGCTTGAACGAGCCGGACGCGCCCTTCCCCTTCGTCTGCACCAGCTCGCCCGCCACGACGGCCGACTTGAGGTACTTCTTGATAAACGGCGCCAGCTTCTCCGCGTCCAGCTTGTAGTGCGCGGCTATGTACTTCTTGATCGCCTGCAGCGACGACCCGCCGCGCTCCTTCAGACTCTTGATGGCGGCCGTCACCATCTCAGAGGTGCGCGGGTGCGCAGGCTTGGCGCGCCCGCCGCCCCCCTATATAGACTCTGGCCCGCCCTCCCCCCACCACGCGCAACCGAGGGCATATAAGCGCAGCACGGAGGCGCGCGGGCC
The DNA here is from genome assembly GCF_021461385.2 of Schistocerca piceifrons. Taxonomy (NCBI): domain Eukaryota; kingdom Metazoa; phylum Arthropoda; class Insecta; order Orthoptera; family Acrididae; genus Schistocerca; species Schistocerca piceifrons. Next base: position 109,257 of record NW_025728724.1, read on the forward strand.
CGTTGTCAAGGCAGCACCGGACGCCGCGCCGCACCTAACCTCCACGCACGCCGCTCCGCTACCGCCAACGCTACCGCCATGGCCCGCACAAAGCAAACGGCCCGCAAGTCCACCGGCGGAAAGGCGCCGCGCAAACAGCTCGCCACCAAGGCGGCGAGGAAGAGCGCGCCCGCCACCGGAGGCGTCAAGAAGCCCCACCGCTACAGGCCGGGCACCGTCGCCCTGCGAGAAATCAGGCGCTACCAGAAGAGCACAGAGCTGCTCATCCGCAAGCTGCCATTCCAGCGCCTAGTGCGCGAGATCGCCCAGGACTTCAAGACCGACCTGCGCTTCCAGAGCTCCGCAGTCATGGCCCTGCAGGAGGCCAGCGAGGCCTACCTCGTCGGCCTCTTCGAAGACACCAACCTGTGCGCAATCCACGCCAAGCGCGTCACCATCATGCCCAAGGACATCCAGCTCGCGCGCCGCATCCGCGGCGAGCGCGCCTAAACCGCGCCGCGGCACCGCACCGCACAAACAAAAACGGCCCTTTTCAGGGCCACTAACATCTCTCCGTCGCGAGCAAACTTTGTCGGTCGCCTGCCTCTCGCCCCGCAACCCAAAAACAAAAACCACCACTTCCCGTCCGTCCGCCACACACACCCGCTCACTCTGCCTGCCTGCTAGCAGCGCGCAACAATCACACATCATCCCTCCCCGGCGCTCAAAGCGCACAATACCCAACGGCCGACGTCACACCGCACGGGTGGCTGGCCGGCCGCCGCTTTCGTTTCGAAAACAAAAAAAACCCGCACTCCACTCCGACGGCCAACGGCCAGGCAGGCGCGCTCGCTCGCTCTACACGCCACCGAAATCCCCGCCGACTCCTTCCACATCTCAACGTGCCCCCCGTTGCAAAACATAACACACACAAAGAAACAAAACAAAGACCAGACACGACTAGACAAGACACACATCCGAGAAGAACGAACGCAGGCAAGCCAACCAACGTATTCAAACAAAACAACGTGACAGAAAACCAACCGTCGGCCGCCGCCACAAACACGGCGACAATCAACCACGACAACAACAACACCGCTTACCGCTACCGCCGCCCACACCCGCCACCGACCCCCGCAATCAAACCACCACGGCACGCAAACAGCATCCCCACGGGCATACAGACAGACACCCACACCAAACGCAACACGACAATCAAAACCTTCCCCGACGTGCTTTGATGGCCCTGAGAAGGGCCGTTTTGGGCCGCGCGTCTCTTGCGCGCCACTAGACGACGACGGGGGGTGGGGACGACGGGGTCAAGCGCCAAACCCTTCCTTTCCCATCTCTTTCTCCTCTACTCTACTCTACTTCTTCTTCTTGGGCGAAGCCTTCGCCTTAGACGGCGTCGTCGCCTTCTTCGGGCGCGGCGCCTTCGGCTTCTTCGTCGGAACCTTGGCGGCCTTCTTCGCCTTCGACGGCGACTTGGCCTTGGCCGGCTTGGCCGCAGCCGCCTTCTTCGCACCCGCGGGAGCGGCCGACGCCGCAGACGCCTTCTTGGCGGCGCCCGCCTTCCGACCGGTCGCCGCCTTCACGCCACCAGCCTTCTTTGCGCCGGCCGCACGGGCGCCCTTCTTCTCCTTGCTGGCCGGAGCGGCGCGCTTCTTCTTGGCACCGCCAGCACGAGCCTTGCCGCCCTCGGCCGCCCCCCCGCCGCCGGCGCCGGCAAGCTTGAACGAGCCGGACGCGCCCTTCCCCTTCGTCTGCACCAGCTCGCCCGCCACGACGGCCGACTTGAGGTACTTCTTGATAAACGGCGCCAGCTTCTCCGCGTCCAGCTTGTAGTGCGCGGCTATGTACTTCTTGATCGCCTGCAGCGACGACCCGCCGCGCTCCTTCAGACTCTTGATGGCGGCCGTCACCATCTCAGAGGTGCGCGGGTGCGCAGGCTTGGCGCGCGGCTTCTTCGCAGACGACGCAGACTTGGCCTTCTTCGTAGTGCCGGTGGCGGCGGGTGCCGCAGCAGTCTCGTTCGTAGCCGCCTGATCTGCCATTTCGACGACGCGCGTAACACACAGCGAGAGCGAGAGCGAGAGCGAGCGGGACGGCAGGCACGCAAGCACAGCACAGCACGGCAGAGCAGAGCAGAGAATCACAAGGGCCCAGCCAGTGTCGCGGGCGGGCGCGGACGGCCGAGAGAGCGGCCGCCACTCTGCGCGCCGCCGCGCCGCGCCTCCCGCGCTTGCTACCGCCCAACGTCCGACAGCCTGTGCGGAGCAGCCCCAAAGCTGCGCCACAACCGCCCGCGCCTTTCAAACCACCGAGGATGGGGCTACACACAGCCACACCACAGTCGCCAACCAGTCGCCACGGCAGCGCCGCAAACCACGGCCAAACTGCAGCTACCGCGCGCTACAGCCTGGGTCGGCCCGCCGAGAATCGCCGCCCCCGCCCAAATGCCGCCCCCACAGCCCCAGCCGACGACCCGCCACAATGGCCAAACCTTCGGCAAAACTCCCACACCGTCGCCGCGGCAGCCCGGCCAGCGCGGCCGGCGCCACAGCCACACAAGCCGAGGCGTGCGGCGATGACGGCCGTGCAAACGCGCCTCCGCCGCCCCATCGCCTTCCGTCGCCCTCCCGCCGTTTCCCGATCGGCCCGCAGCCGTCGGGCCACATCGCGCGCCGTCCTCCTCCTCTCGCCCGCCAACATTCACAGCCGTTTCTCAACAATTGCCCGCCGCAAACGGACGCCGCCTGCGCAACAGGCGCCGCCGCCCCTCGCCGCTTCCGACCCAACCCCTCGACCGAGGCAAACCGCAATCCGAATCTACAGACCAACCCAATCTGCCGTCAGCACACACGACAGCCGACCTTACACGTTGCGCGTTACACATTACGTTTACACGTCTAGGTTAGGTTCGGTTAGGTTAGGTGGACGTGGGTTAGGTTAAGGGGACTTGGGTTAGGTTAAGCGTCAAACTTAGGTTAAGCATTCAAACACGTCAGGCGTCAGAGGTTAGGTTAGGTTAGGTTAGGTTAGGTTAGGTTAGGTTAGGTTACGTTAGGTTACGTTACACGTTAGGTTAAGGGGTCAGTGCTAGGTTAAGAAGCGTCAAACGTAGGTTAAAAAAGCGTTCAAAACGTGAGGCGTGAGCCGCCGGACAGCTTACCTTACGTAGACGTTTGGGGCTCACAGGCTGAGCTCACCTCACCACACCACAGGTTAGGTTCGGTTCGGTTCGCTCGGCTCAGCGTAAAGCGCCGAGGTCAGGGTTACGTTCGTTCACCTTCGGGCGCCACACTTTCGGTTGAAAGGTCGCGACGGGACGACGTCGGCAGGCACCGCCGCAAACGGACAAAAACGTACAGACGACGTCGAAAACCGCCGACAGACGGGGGAGCAGCACGACCACGACCAGATACCGAGCGCGAACGAGACGCACGCGAACCACCCCCACCGGCCAAAGGGCACCACACAACAACCCAGAGCACCACGTGTCGACACCACAGCAACCCGCCGCTCACGCGACATGGCTGGCACCGAAGGGCAACCGCCCGCAACTGCGCTTTCCGCGCCGGCCCGGATGCACGTCGTGCTACAACAACACCACTACCGTACACAGCCGCTGTTCACAACATCACTATCATGCGCGCCCGCGGCTCGCCGCCGTCGCAGTCGCAGCCCCAACGCCAGCACTTTTGCACCACCATTCACACGCACCGCAACACAGCTCGCCGACACAGCCGAACAAAACAAACACCACACAACAACAGCAACAACGCCGCCGCCTCTACTCGTGCCGGCGACCCACCCCGCCGATGGCGCACCTTTCGCCAGCCGGCAATCGACACACACGCACGCACCCACCCACCCCCCGGGGCCCAGTGCAAAAAAAAACACACAAAAACAAAAACAAAAAAAAAACAACACAAACGACACGGGAAGCGCACACCGCCACTTCGCGCGCACGCCACCAACCAGTCGTCGTCTCAAAATAACAAACACAAACAAAATAAACTAACAACTAGGGCAACACAAAACAAAAACGCCTCGCACGAACCGCCCACAAAAAGGACAAGCACACGCACAGCCTCTGCTGACGACCACGACGCAGCGGCACGCTGCTCCTGTCCCGCGCCCCGCGCCCCGCGCCCCACTCGATTCACAACTCACGCGACACCGTCAACGACGGGCTCGCTTCCCGCAACCTACCACCTTTCCGCCACGACGCACAGCCCCAGCCCCACCCGACCCGACGACGCCCGTGGCAACGACTGCACTTTCACCACCGCCTCCCCCTTCCCCCCCAAAACACACACACACACACAGCCAGCCAAAAACGCACTCGCGACCCACACATGCACGTGCATCGGCACACGCCAACCAGTCAACGTCGACAACCACACGCAAGGCTCGAAACGAAACCGGCGTCCTTCCACGTTGCCATCAAGCTACCTACACGACACAAGACACAAGGAACAAACACAACAGCCGGCCCCACTAATTCCCACTCTCACGCCGCAAAAAGCACACCGAAACCGCCAAACGCACGCACATTCCCCTTCGCACTGACACCGACCGGCTCGCTACCACACACCTCTCGGCAGCCGTTTCACGCCAATTCGCCACACCGCCCACACAGTCGACAAGCGCCCGCCCTGTACGGCACACGCAACGACGCAGCGCAGCAAAGGGCGCCCGCAACACATACCTCTCCTCTCTCTCCCTCTCCGCCGCCCGACGCGCCAACCGCCACGCCACACCGCCAGCCACTCGCAAATTGTGCACTGCCACCAGCCACACGTCCAACACGCCGCGCCGCCTCCGGCCACCCGCCAGGGGGCGCTCACGTCCGCGACAACAGCGCGGCCCGCCGGGCCGAACCGAACCGAACCGAGCCGCCGCTGCTCTGCACTCGGCACGGCCACACCCTGCTGCAGACCGGGCTCGTCTCTCTGTACGCGTCTGCCTGCGCATCAACACAACACGACCTTTTTTTTTTTTTTCTCTCTACCGCCATCCCTTCTTCTCGCGTTTTACTCGTTGTTGCAGCAGCGGCGCACACCTACACATCCACAGCCCCAGCCGAGCCGAGCCGGCCTCACCTCAGGGCCCGCCGCCAGCGTCTCCTCCTCGGGCACAGGTGCGGTGCTGTGGCCGCCCATCCAACCGCATTGCTGGCCGTCCAGCCGCCAGGCGTTCCCACTGCCGCGAGCCACGCCGCGCACCGACCCTGCTGCAGAAAACGAAGCATAGCCAGAGACCGACCGATACACAAAGCAAGCCGTCGCCTCGCCTCTTGTCCTTCCTGCCTTCCTTTCGCCCCCCCCCCTCCTTTTTTTTTTTTTTATTTTGTTTTCTTCTTTCTTTCTTTCTTTGGCCCTCTCTCCTTCCCGCCCCATGGCGGTTACGGCACCGCCTGCAGCGGCAGATTTTTTGCGCCCACACGCCTACTCCTACCACCATTAACCTTGCCCTGCCCATCAACGTCGCAGTCGAACCGACGCTTGCCAACACACTGCCCACGTTCCTTTCTCTTTTCGGCCTACGCCCATTACGCGCCGCCGCCACAGCACCTTCCCTTCCCACAACACACCGACGTCATCACACGCACCCACAAACAGGGGCCACGACCGTGTTCCTCGCCCACTCCCATCCCGCACGGTACGCACATTCCCAACTACTACCGCGCACCCTCCCTTTCCAATCTGTGTGTCTCTGTGTCTGTGTCCTGTGTCCTGTCCGCGCGTGACGCCTCTCAACATCCGCCGTCCCCCGTCCCGTTTTCGCCCCCATGCCGTCGTCGCGCCGCCTCCTCCCCGTCCACCGCCGCCCCTGTCCGCCCCGCACCACACCATACACCGCTGCTTGTCCCGGCCGTTGCCACCAAAGGCGCCGACCGCAAACGCGCCACGCCGCAGCCCCCGTGCGTCTCGCTCGCTTGCATCTCCGTGCCGACGCTGCCTCTCTTCCCGCTCGCACTCGACCTCGACAACACAGTCTTTGGCTCCGCCACTGCGTGTTCCGGTGGTACGCACGCTGCAACACGTATGTATTCGTTACCAGAGCGATGGCGAGGCATGACAGCATCTCTGTCTGACCAGAGAGTTATTTATCGTTGCTAGTCGGCGCTTGGACCGCGCCAGACGACAGTAGTGGCACGCACCGGGTCGCCAGGAACAGTTGTTATATATATTGTAGCGCGAGTCGGGAGAGGTAGTAGTCGGTCGACAGTAGTAGCGGGTGGACGGTTGTACTGAGCGGGCGTCGGCGGCGTGCTCTGCTCGTCTCGCGACTCTGGTCACGGTTCGGGACGATGTATAGTATATTGTGTTATAATCAAAAGGTAGTGTGAAGCTGCATTGCGCAAATCTGATAACGTATGTTCATTGTACTTATTTTGTTCAACAACAAAAGCCCCACTATTACTTTTTTCTAAAGCAACTTTTGTCTTTTAACGAAAAACATTCACTTTTTAAAGACTACTTCCTATGGCATTTCCCTCCAAGGAGTGCAATTAATTACCAGCCAGCACTCATTCATTGCACACAGCTGTGTAAGGGGTATCTACAATTGAGGAGCGGATATAAATGCAACTTTTTTGTTTTTTTTTTTTTTTTTGTGTGTTGTAACCTCCCCGCAAAATTTAAAATAATGGACAATGTTATTTACGGATGCTAATGGACATTGCGCTAATTGTAACCTCGCCCACAATGAGAGGTATTGAAAATGGCAACAAAAATGTGAAATTCGCAATCCGACTCAAATATAAATTCTTCACAACATTTAAAGTCCGTTCAGTGACAAGAAACTTCAATTGAGCCGAAATATCGGTCTTTGGCCCTGTGCAAAACAATCAGAATTAAAGTCTTACCTCAGAATAAATGGATGTCACATTTCTGCTCTTGTTGTTGCGCAGCGCTTGGAGGAACTGCATTGCAAATAATAATATTCTCTTTTTTTGTGATTTTAGTGAAATTTTTCTTCAAAGAAGTGGAATGAAATGGGAAGTGCAACGAACTCTTTAGTTCAATAAAACATTACATTTTTGAAAAATGCTTTTGAAATAAAAATTATTTTTGGGGAACTTGTTGGAGAATTAATTACAATAAATATAATTTTTCATTATCTAATGATTATATTAATTAACAGTATACCTCCTTCACCATCTTGACCAGTGTTGCCGACCGCCTACATCACACAACCGCACTCGGCTGCTACTACTGACCGACCGCTCTGCATGACGACTATTAGCGTACTGCACGCGACGACTACTGACAGAGTACAGCCCTCAACTAGACAGAGCTACAGACTCGCAACGACTGACTGACTGACTGACTGACTGACTGAGAACCGCTCGCAACACTCGCGCGGTCCAGCGCAAACTCTCTGGTCACAGATGCTACAATGTCTCGCCATCGCTGCTATGTTACATACGTGTTTCAGTGTCTTTTTCATTGGGGTAACGATCTTTGGCTCTTTTTATTCTGAATACAGGGCCAAAGGTCAACGCTGCTGCCCTTATACAATTTATCAGGTTCCATTATGTCTGTTGCAATGTTACATACGGTTCATTCTTTCATTAATATTATCGTTGGGTTTGTTTTGTAGGGACGTTAACATTCTGGCACATTTTTATTATCATCGGACTCTCTGCTATTTGTGCAGGGAGGTTATACCTGGGTCCATTTCCATTTCCATTTCCATTTACATTTTAATATTGATAGACTTTTTGTTTTCTTTTTTTGTTTCTTGTTGTTTTTCCTTCTTTTTTCTTGTTGTTTTTTTTTCTTTCTTTTTTTTTGTTTTGTTTTGTTTTTCCCGCTCTCACCACCACCGCCGCATCACGCCTTCCGTTTTCTTCTTGGTTTCTTTTCTGTTCTTCAACTGCTTCAACATCACCGCGCCCCATTTCCACACCACAGCCATCAGCCTCCAAGACGGGCAGGCGCAGTGTGCCATTTCCGGCGCACAAGCACACCCGTACGGTACTCTCCTCGCCCCCACGCCACCAACAACACAGCGACCACGCGGCTTTCAGGCATGGCATGGCACGGCACGGCACGGCACCGGCGAAATGCGCCGCCCCCGCCCCTCCGCGCATCCGTCCGTCTCGCCACGTTCACTGACAGCCGCGTCTGCGGCTACACCACGACAACCACAACACAACACCGCTCCCCTCCCTGGCAACTCATTGTTTTTCTCCTCCTCTTTTGCACAAACCACAACGCCGAGCACAGGCGCAAGCCACCCACACCGCGCCCCTCCCCGTCCCGTCTTTGGCCGCCGCTCCTCGTTTCCTCGTTTGCCCCCTCCCATCTCCCGAAATGCCATGCCAGCAGCGTTACGCATGCCCCTCCCCTGTCCACACAACACTACCGCCAAACGAACAGCCTTCCGGGCCACATGCAGGGCACGCCCACCTCCAAACACTGCCAATTCACGGACGCACGCACGCACACACACACACACACACACACACACACACACACACACACACACTTTCCCGACACCTTTCTGTACGGAGGGTGCGTCATCTCGACCGTGACAGAGTGACGCCAACTATCGACGATCCATTTCCCCCCACTGGTAAAACACGTCCACTAACACCTACATACATCATTCAAGTACACAGACAATAGCATACACACAATGGGAGGGCACACGAACATGGACGGCACGGCACTGTCACACACTCTTCCTCAGAACCAACCATACCAACAAACGTTACGTACAACCGGGAAAGCGAAAGCGAAAGCAAAAGCAAAAAGCAAAGGCCAATGCAGCCGTCAAAGGTAACGTTCACCACGGCAGACACTTGCAGCCGCGCCGCCGTTAAACGCATTTCAGTGCGGCTCCAATACGCCTCCGACACGGGAACGTTCCGTTGCTCTACGAATGCGTTTCTCCCCTTTTTCCCTTCCTCTCTCTTTTGCCCCCCCCCCCTCTGTCCTTTCCTCCTGCACTCTTGCCTCCTTCCTCACGTTCTGCCCAGACATTCGACCGATCAAAGTCAACCTGTCGTTACCGTTCTCAGCGCGACGGTGTACAACAGTATGACGGGTGTGCCCACGACTTCGGTTCAGTTGCGTGACGCCGGTCTATCGCGCCGATCGACAGTTACTCAGGGGGGCGACGGATCGGACCACGTCACCGACACACAAAACACTTTCAAACAAACAAATACATACCGGATGGACACAGACAAACACGTGTACAGACATTCGCCAAAAACGGCCGCCGCCGCCGCCGCCGTCGTCTAGCGTCGCGCTTACTGTACTGCACTGGACACGCGTGCATCTTGAATGACGACATCGGTGTGCGTGCGTCGTACGCAATCAGTCAGACACGGCTATCAAAAATCAGAGTCGAATGGTACATCATCGTGCGTGTCGCCGTACACGTACAGTACAATGCAACAACAATGCGTCTTCATGGCACGTTCATTTCAACGTCACTCACACACCTCCACGCTGCAGTTACGTCGCACCATTGTCAAACTCGGCGTACAGCAAAGGGAATAGTGGGCGGCAAACAAAAACCACAAAAAAAAACAACATTTCACATTTCACCCTCGCCATGTATGATGTGCAAAAAACAAACCCGCAAACGGCCGTCGTTACGGTGACACAAAAGTCGGCGATCGCACTGTCCCCCCTCGCAGACAGGTAACACACACACCAACAACACCAAATGGGTCAAAAACCACGCCAACGAGGCGTGCCACCATTCCACGCCACGGCGACCAACCTCGTGGCCGTACCCCGCGCAACACGCTTTGACGCGCCCCCCCACCCACAATCAAAATGCACACATACATCACAGCCGTCCACACAAACAACAACAACAATTCCGCCCTTCCCGCAAAAGGCAAGTTGGTGGCCCTGAAAAGGGCCGTTTTGCCGCTCTCGCAACGGAGGAGCATTCTCTCTCCATCCTTCCTTCCGTTCCAGAGCCACCTCCTTACTTGGAGCTCGTGTACTTGGTCACCGCCTTCGTGCCCTCGCTCACGGCGTGCTTGGCCAGCTCGCCAGGCAGCAACAGCCGCACAGCGGTCTGGATCTCGCGGGACGTGATGGTCGAGCGCTTGTTGTAGTGCGCCAGGCGAGAAGCCTCGGCCGCAATGCGCTCGAAAATGTCGTTCACGAAGCTGTTCATGATGCTCATCGCCTTCGACGAGATGCCCGTGTCAGGGTGCACCTGCTTCAGCACCTTGTAGATGTAGATGGCATAGCTCTCCTTCCTCTTGCGCTTCTTCTTCTTGTCGCCCTTCGAAATGTTCTTCTGCGCCTTGCCAGCCTTCTTGGCGGCCTTCCCGCTAGTCTTGGGCGGCATCTCGAACCAACGTACGGCGGCAGCAGCAACACCAGTAGCAAGCGCTCCGCTCTAGTCAGCGTCTCCCCACACAGTGGCACCCGCCGCCAGCCGCCGCCGCACCTTTACCAGCTCGCCCTGTTGCGGCCGCCGACCAATGGGGCGCGCGCGCAACCGGCCGCCGCACCCGAGCCCATAAAGCACCCCCACCCCGGCTGCGCCGGCACGCACTCCGCTGCTCGACTCGCTGCCGCTCGCACCGGTCGTTTTCGTTTCCTTCTCGTGTGCACCGTCGCTAGCCCATCGCCATGTCCGGACGCGGAAAGGGAGGCAAAGTCAAGGGCAAGTCAAAGTCCCGCTCAAGCAGGGCTGGGCTCCAGTTCCCGGTCGGCAGAATCCACCGCCTCCTGCGCAAGGGAAACTACGCAGAGCGCGTCGGCGCCGGGGCGCCCGTCTACCTCGCCGCCGTCATGGAGTACCTCGCGGCTGAGGTGCTCGAGCTGGCCGGAAACGCGGCCCGCGACAACAAGAAGACGCGCATCATCCCGCGCCACCTGCAGCTTGCCATCCGCAACGACGAGGAGCTCAACAAGCTCCTGTCGGGCGTCACCATCGCACAGGGTGGTGTCCTACCCAACATCCAGGCCGTCCTGCTGCCAAAGAAGACCGAGAAGAAGGCCTAAAGGAGGCCAGGCAATCGCAGCGCCGCGTGCTCCCCTGCACGCAACGCGCTTTGCCGGCTCGGCTCGGCCCGGCCCACAACAATCGGCCCTTTTCAGGGCCACCACACAAACCTACGTCCAAAGCAAAATTTCAGTCGTCCTCGCCGCACCTTGTTTTGTTTCAACTTTGCACTTTCACAGCACAGCCGCCGCCGGCGCACGTCCGCCATCTTGTCGTCCACACAGCCCGCACACACACACACACACACACACACACACACACACATTTTGCACGGTCGCAGAGTCGCCTTCCAAACGACAACGGCAGCAATAATGACCATTGTTAAAGGGAGGCGTGTCGACACACCGCCCTCCACTCCCGCGCGCAACGGCCGTCGACACGAACGAAACAGCTGATCCGGCCGCCTATGCCCACACGCCTTGCCTCGGAAACCCCAACGCCGCCGCAAACACACAGAGCCAAACCACGCAAGCAAATAATTACCGCCTCTCTCGCACAACAACACACAGCCCGCCATCTCCGTCGCGATCGATACAAAGACACACAATAACAAACACAAACGAAGCAGCTCCACACACAGCCAGCCACATGACACGTTTCCTTTCCTTCTCCCCTCCCAGCCACATCACGTCGCTCAAACGGAAAGAAAGAAAGAAACAAACAAACAAACAAACAAACAAACAAACGAACAACACAGCGCACACACACGCAGCAACAACAACAACAACACAGACTCTTTCGCACTTTTCAACTTCCGAACAGTGTGGTGGCCCTGAAAAGGGCCGTTTTCTAGTCTCTCCCACCCACAAGCACGGCCGCGGGAAGGCCAGCGCCCGCTGCGACGCAGCCTAACCGCCGAAACCGTACAGGGTGCGCCCCTGCCTCTTCAGGGCGTACACCACGTCCATGGCCGTCACAGTCTTGCGCTTGGCGTGCTCAGTGTACGTCACCGCGTCGCGGATCACGTTCTCCAGGAACACCTTCAGCACCCCGCGGGTCTCCTCGTAGATCAGACCAGAGATGCGCTTCACGCCGCCCCTGCGAGCCAGGCGGCGGATGGCGGGCTTCGTGATGCCCTGGATGTTGTCGCGCAACACCTTGCGGTGCCGCTTGGCGCCACCCTTGCCGAGCCCCTTTCCTCCCTTGCCGCGGCCTGTCATCCTTCCTTCCTCGGGCAAAGCAAAACGTGCACAAACAGCAGCTGCAGCGGCTGGCGAGTCGGCTACGGTCTGCGCCCAGCGCGCCCGCCGCCCCCCTATATAGACTCTGGCCCGCCCTCCCCCCACCACGCGCAACCGAGGGCATATAAGCGCAGCACGGAGGCGCGCGGGCCCGTTGTCAAGGCAGCACCGGACGCCGCGCCGCACCTAACCTCCACGCACGCCGCTCCGCTACCGCCAACGCTACCGCCATGGCCCGCACAAAGCAAACGGCCCGCAAGTCCACCGGCGGAAAGGCGCCGCGCAAACAGCTCGCCACCAAGGCGGCGAGGAAGAGCGCGCCCGCCACCGGAGGCGTCAAGAAGCCCCACCGCTACAGGCCGGGCACCGTCGCCCTGCGAGAAATCAGGCGCTACCAGAAGAGCACAGAGCTGCTCATCCGCAAGCTGCCATTCCAGCGCCTAGTGCGCGAGATCGCCCAGGACTTCAAGACCGACCTGCGCTTCCAGAGCTCCGCAGTCATGGCCCTGCAGGAGGCCAGCGAGGCCTACCTCGTCGGCCTCTTCGAAGACACCAACCTGTGCGCAATCCACGCCAAGCGCGTCACCATCATGCCCAAGGACATCCAGCTCGCGCGCCGCATCCGCGGCGAGCGCGCCTAAACCGCGCCGCGGCACCGCACCGCACAAACAAAAACGGCCCTTTTCAGGGCCACTAACATCTCTCCGTCGCGAGCAAACTTTGTCGGTCGCCTGCCTCTCGCCCCGCAACCCAAAAACAAAAACCACCACTTCCCGTCCGTCCGCCACACACACCCGCTCACTCTGCCTGCCTGCTAGCAGCGCGCAACAATCACACATCATCCCTCCCCGGCGCTCAAAGCGCACAATACCCAACGGCCGACGTCACACCGCACGGGTGGCTGGCCGGCCGCCGCTTTCGTTTCGAAAACAAAAAAAACCCGCACTCCACTCCGACGGCCAACGGCCAGGCAGGCGCGCTCGCTCGCTCTACACGCCACCGAAATCCCCGCCGACTCCTTCCACATCTCAACGTGCCCCCCGTTGCAAAACATAACACACACAAAGAAACAAAACAAAGACCAGACACGACTAGACAAGACACACATCCGAGAAGAACGAACGCAGGCAAGCCAACCAACGTATTCAAACAAAACAACGTGACAGAAAACCAACCGTCGGCCGCCGCCACAAACACGGCGACAATCAACCACGACAACAACAACACCGCTTACCGCTACCGCCGCCCACACCCGCCACCGACCCCCGCAATCAAACCACCACGGCACGCAAACAGCATCCCCACGGGCATACAGACAGACACCCACACCAAACGCAACACGACAATCAAAACCTTCCCCGACGTGCTTTGATGGCCCTGAGAAGGGCCGTTTTGGGCCGCGCGTCTCTTGCGCGCCACTAGACGACGACGGGGGGTGGGGACGACGGGGTCAAGCGCCAAACCCTTCCTTTCCCATCTCTTTCTCCTCTACTCTACTCTACTTCTTCTTCTTGGGCGAAGCCTTCGCCTTAGACGGCGTCGTCGCCTTCTTCGGGCGCGGCGCCTTCGGCTTCTTCGTCGGAACCTTGGCGGCCTTCTTCGCCTTCGACGGCGACTTGGCCTTGGCCGGCTTGGCCGCAGCCGCCTTCTTCGCACCCGCGGGAGCGGCCGACGCCGCAGACGCCTTCTTGGCGGCGCCCGCCTTCCGACCGGTCGCCGCCTTCACGCCACCAGCCTTCTTTGCGCCGGCCGCACGGGCGCCCTTCTTCTCCTTGCTGGCCGGAGCGGCGCGCTTCTTCTTGGCACCGCCAGCACGAGCCTTGCCGCCCTCGGCCGCCCCCCCGCCGCCGGCGCCGGCAAGCTTGAACGAGCCGGACGCGCCCTTCCCCTTCGTCTGCACCAGCTCGCCCGCCACGACGGCCGACTTGAGGTACTTCTTGATAAACGGCGCCAGCTTCTCCGCGTCCAGCTTGTAGTGCGCGGCTATGTACTTCTTGATCGCCTGCAGCGACGACCCGCCGCGCTCCTTCAGACTCTTGATGGCGGCCGTCACCATCTCAGAGGTGCGCGGGTGCGCAGGCTTGGCGCGCGGCTTCTTCGCAGACGACGCAGACTTGGCCTTCTTCGTAGTGCCGGTGGCGGCGGGTGCCGCAGCAGTCTCGTTCGTAGCCGCCTGATCTGCCATTTCGACGACGCGCGTAACACACAGCGAGAGCGAGAGCGAGAGCGAGCGGGACGGCAGGCACGCAAGCACAGCACAGCACGGCAGAGCAGAGCAGAGAATCACAAGGGCCCAGCCAGTGTCGCGGGCGGGCGCGGACGGCCGAGAGAGCGGCCGCCACTCTGCGCGCCGCCGCGCCGCGCCTCCCGCGCTTGCTACCGCCCAACGTCCGACAGCCTGTGCGGAGCAGCCCCAAAGCTGCGCCACAACCGCCCGCGCCTTTCAAACCACCGAGGATGGGGCTACACACAGCCACACCACAGTCGCCAACCAGTCGCCACGGCAGCGCCGCAAACCACGGCCAAACTGCAGCTACCGCGCGCTACAGCCTGGGTCGGCCCGCCGAGAATCGCCGCCCCCGCCCAAATGCCGCCCCCACAGCCCCAGCCGACGACCCGCCACAATGGCCAAACCTTCGGCAAAACTCCCACACCGTCGCCGCGGCAGCCCGGCCAGCGCGGCCGGCGCCACAGCCACACAAGCCGAGGCGTGCGGCGATGACGGCCGTGCAAACGCGCCTCCGCCGCCCCATCGCCTTCCGTCGCCCTCCCGCCGTTTCCCGATCGGCCCGCAGCCGTCGGGCCACATCGCGCGCCGTCCTCCTCCTCTCGCCCGCCAACATTCACAGCCGTTTCTCAACAATTGCCCGCCGCAAACGGACGCCGCCTGCGCAACAGGCGCCGCCGCCCCTCGCCGCTTCCGACCCAACCCCTCGACCGAGGCAAACCGCAATCCGAATCTACAGACCAACCCAATCTGCCGTCAGCACACACGACAGCCGACCTTACACGTTGCGCGTTACACATTACGTTTACACGTCTAGGTTAGGTTCGGTTAGGTTAGGTGGACGTGGGTTAGGTTAAGGGGACTTGGGTTAGGTTAAGCGTCAAACTTAGGTTAAGCATTCAAACACGTCAGGCGTCAGAGGTTAGGTTAGGTTAGGTTAGGTTAGGTTAGGTTAGGTTAGGTTACGTTAGGTTACGTTACACGTTAGGTTAAGGGGTCAGTGCTAGGTTAAGAAGCGTCAAACGTAGGTTAAAAAAGCGTTCAAAACGTGAGGCGTGAGCCGCCGGACAGCTTACCTTACGTAGACGTTTGGGGCTCACAGGCTGAGCTCACCTCACCACACCACAGGTTAGGTTCGGTTCGGTTCGCTCGGCTCAGCGTAAAGCGCCGAGGTCAGGGTTACGTTCGTTCACCTTCGGGCGCCACACTTTCGGTTGAAAGGTCGCGACGGGACGACGTCGGCAGGCACCGCCGCAAACGGACAAAAACGTACAGACGACGTCGAAAACCGCCGACAGACGGGGGAGCAGCACGACCACGACCAGATACCGAGCGCGAACGAGACGCACGCGAACCACCCCCACCGGCCAAAGGGCACCACACAACAACCCAGAGCACCACGTGTCGACACCACAGCAACCCGCCGCTCACGCGACATGGCTGGCACCGAAGGGCAACCGCCCGCAACTGCGCTTTCCGCGCCGGCCCGGATGCACGTCGTGCTACAACAACACCACTACCGTACACAGCCGCTGTTCACAACATCACTATCATGCGCGCCCGCGGCTCGCCGCCGTCGCAGTCGCAGCCCCAACGCCAGCACTTTTGCACCACCATTCACACGCACCGCAACACAGCTCGCCGACACAGCCGAACAAAACAAACACCACACAACAACAGCAACAACGCCGCCGCCTCTACTCGTGCCGGCGACCCACCCCGCCGATGGCGCACCTTTCGCCAGCCGGCAATCGACACACACGCACGCACCCACCCACCCCCCGGGGCCCAGTGCAAAAAAAAACACACAAAAACAAAAACAAAAAAAAAACAACACAAACGACACGGGAAGCGCACACCGCCACTTCGCGCGCACGCCACCAACCAGTCGTCGTCTCAAAATAACAAACACAAACAAAATAAACTAACAACTAGGGCAACACAAAACAAAAACGCCTCGCACGAACCGCCCACAAAAAGGACAAGCACACGCACAGCCTCTGCTGACGACCACGACGCAGCGGCACGCTGCTCCTGTCCCGCGCCCCGCGCCCCGCGCCCCACTCGATTCACAACTCACGCGACACCGTCAACGACGGGCTCGCTTCCCGCAACCTACCACCTTTCCGCCACGACGCACAGCCCCAGCCCCACCCGACCCGACGACGCCCGTGGCAACGACTGCACTTTCACCACCGCCTCCCCCTTCCCCCCCAAAACACACACACACACACACACACACACACACACACAGCCAGCCAAAAACGCACTCGCGACCCACACATGCACGTGCATCGGCACACGCCAACCAGTCAACGTCGACAACCACACGCAAGGCTCGAAACGAAACCGGCGTCCTTCCACGTTGCCATCAAGCTACCTACACGACACAAGACACAAGGAACAAACACAACAGCCGGCCCCACTAATTCCCACTCTCACGCCGCAAAAAGCACACCGAAACCGCCAAACGCACGCACATTCCCCTTCGCACTGACACCGACCGGCTCGCTACCACACACCTCTCGGCAGCCGTTTCACGCCAATTCGCCACACCGCCCACACAGTCGACAAGCGCCCGCCCTGTACGGCACACGCAACGACGCAGCGCAGCAAAGGGCGCCCGCAACACATACCTCTCCTCTCTCTCCCTCTCCGCCGCCCGACGCGCCAACCGCCACGCCACACCGCCAGCCACTCGCAAATTGTGCACTGCCACCAGCCACACGTCCAACACGCCGCGCCGCCTCCGGCCACCCGCCAGGGGGCGCTCACGTCCGCGACAACAGCGCGGCCCGCCGGGCCGAACCGAACCGAACCGAGCCGCCGCTGCTCTGCACTCGGCACGGCCACACCCTGCTGCAGACCGGGCTCGTCTCTCTGTACGCGTCTGCCTGCGCATCAACACAACACGACCTTTTTTTTTTTTTTCTCTCTACCGCCATCCCTTCTTCTCGCGTTTTACTCGTTGTTGCAGCAGCGGCGCACACCTACACATCCACAGCCCCAGCCGAGCCGAGCCGGCCTCACCTCAGGGCCCGCCGCCAGCGTCTCCTCCTCGGGCACAGGTGCGGTGCTGTGGCCGCCCATCCAACCGCATTGCTGGCCGTCCAGCCGCCAGGCGTTCCCACTGCCGCGAGCCACGCCGCGCACCGACCCTGCTGCAGAAAACGAAGCATAGCCAGAGACCGACCGATACACAAAGCAAGCCGTCGCCTCGCCTCTTGTCCTTCCTGCCTTCCTTTCGCCCCCCCCCCCTCCTTTTTTTTTTTTTATTTTGTTTTCTTCTTTCTTTCTTTCTTTGGCCCTCTCTCCTTCCCGCCCCATGGCGGTTACGGCACCGCCTGCAGCGGCAGATTTTTTGCGCCCACACGCCTACTCCTACCACCATTAACCTTGCCCTGCCCATCAACGTCGCAGTCGAACCGACGCTTGCCAACACACTGCCCACGTTCCTTTCTCTTTTCGGCCTACGCCCATTACGCGCCGCCGCCACAGCACCTTCCCTTCCCACAACACACCGACGTCATCACACGCACCCACAAACAGGGGCCACGACCGTGTTCCTCGCCCACTCCCATCCCGCACGGTACGCACATTCCCAACTACTACCGCGCACCCTCCCTTTCCAATCTGTGTGTCTCTGTGTCTGTGTCCTGTGTCCTGTCCGCGCGTGACGCCTCTCAACATCCGCCGTCCCCCGTCCCGTTTTCGCCCCCATGCCGTCGTCGCGCCGCCTCCTCCCCGTCCACCGCCGCCCCTGTCCGCCCCGCACCACACCATACACCGCTGCTTGTCCCGGCCGTTGCCACCAAAGGCGCCGACCGCAAACGCGCCACGCCGCAGCCCCCGTGCGTCTCGCTCGCTTGCATCTCCGTGCCGACGCTGCCTCTCTTCCCGCTCGCACTCGACCTCGACAACACAGTCTTTGGCTCCGCCACTGCGTGTTCCGGTGGTACGCACGCTGCAACACGTATGTATTCGTTACCAGAGCGATGGCGAGGCATGACAGCATCTCTGTCTGACCAGAGAGTTATTTATCGTTGCTAGTCGGCGCTTGGACCGCGCCAGACGACAGTAGTGGCACGCACCGGGTCGCCAGGAACAGTTGTTATATATATTGTAGCGCGAGTCGGGAGAGGTAGTAGTCGGTCGACAGTAGTAGCGGGTGGACGGTTGTACTGAGCGGGCGTCGGCGGCGTGCTCTGCTCGTCTCGCGACTCTGGTCACGGTTCGGGACGATGTATAGTATATTGTGTTATAATCAAAAGGTAGTGTGAAGCTGCATTGCGCAAATCTGATAACGTATGTTCATTGTACTTATTTTGTTCAACAACAAAAGCCCCACTATTACTTTTTTCTAAAGCAACTTTTGTCTTTTAACGAAAAACATTCACTTTTTAAAGACTACTTCCTATGGCATTTCCCTCCAAGGAGTGCAATTAATTACCAGCCAGCACTCATTCATTGCACACAGCTGTGTAAGGGGTATCTACAATTGAGGAGCGGATATAAATGCAACTTTTTTGTTTTTTTTTTTTTTTTTGTGTGTTGTAACCTCCCCGCAAAATTTAAAATAATGGACAATGTTATTTACGGATGCTAATGGACATTGCGCTAATTGTAACCTCGCCCACAATGAGAGGTATTGAAAATGGCAACAAAAATGTGAAATTCGCAATCCGACTCAAATATAAATTCTTCACAACATTTAAAGTCCGTTCAGTGACAAGAAACTTCAATTGAGCCGAAATATCGGTCTTTGGCCCTGTGCAAAACAATCAGAATTAAAGTCTTACCTCAGAATAAATGGATGTCACATTTCTGCTCTTGTTGTTGCGCAGCGCTTGGAGGAACTGCATTGCAAATAATAATATTCTCTTTTTTTGTGATTTTAGTGAAATTTTTCTTCAAAGAAGTGGAATGAAATGGGAAGTGCAACGAACTCTTTAGTTCAATAAAACATTACATTTTTGAAAAATGCTTTTGAAATAAAAATTATTTTTGGGGAACTTGTTGGAGAATTAATTACAATAAATATAATTTTTCATTATCTAATGATTATATTAATTAACAGTATACCTCCTTCACCATCTTGACCAGTGTTGCCGACCGCCTACATCACACAACCGCACTCGGCTGCTACTACTGACCGACCGCTCTGCATGACGACTATTAGCGTACTGCACGCGACGACTACTGACAGAGTACAGCCCTCAACTAGACAGAGCTACAGACTCGCAACGACTGACTGACTGACTGACTGACTGACTGACTGACTGAGAACCGCTCGCAACACTCGCGCGGTCCAGCGCAAACTCTCTGGTCACAGATGCTACAATGTCTCGCCATCGCTGCTATGTTACATACGTGTTTCAGTGTCTTTTTCATTGGGGTAACGATCTTTGGCTCTTTTTATTCTGAATACAGGGCCAAAGGTCAACGCTGCTGCCCTTATACAATTTATCAGGTTCCATTATGTCTGTTGCAATGTTACATACGGTTCATTCTTTCATTAATATTATCGTTGGGTTTGTTTTGTAGGGACGTTAACATTCTGGCACATTTTTATTATCATCGGACTCTCTGCTATTTGTGCAGGGAGGTTATACCTGGGTCCATTTCCATTTCCATTTCCATTTACATTTTAATATTGATAGACTTTTTGTTTTCTTTTTTTGTTTCTTGTTGTTTTTCCTTCTTTTTTCTTGTTGTTTTTTTTTCTTTCTTTTTTTTTGTTTTGTTTTGTTTTTCCCGCTCTCACCACCACCGCCGCATCACGCCTTCCGTTTTCTTCTTGGTTTCTTTTCTGTTCTTCAACTGCTTCAACATCACCGCGCCCCATTTCCACACCACAGCCATCAGCCTCCAAGACGGGCAGGCGCAGTGTGCCATTTCCGGCGCACAAGCACACCCGTACGGTACTCTCCTCGCCCCCACGCCACCAACAACACAGCGACCACGCGGCTTTCAGGCATGGCATGGCACGGCACGGCACGGCACCGGCGAAATGCGCCGCCCCCGCCCCTCCGCGCATCCGTCCGTCTCGCCACGTTCACTGACAGCCGCGTCTGCGGCTACACCACGACAACCACAACACAACACCGCTCCCCTCCCTGGCAACTCATTGTTTTTCTCCTCCTCTTTTGCACAAACCACAACGCCGAGCACAGGCGCAAGCCACCCACACCGCGCCCCTCCCCGTCCCGTCTTTGGCCGCCGCTCCTCGTTTCCTCGTTTGCCCCCTCCCATCTCCCGAAATGCCATGCCAGCAGCGTTACGCATGCCCCTCCCCTGTCCACACAACACTACCGCCAAACGAACAGCCTTCCGGGCCACATGCAGGGCACGCCCACCTCCAAACACTGCCAATTCACGGACGCACGCACGCACACACACACACACACACACACACACACACACACACACACACACTTTCCCGACACCTTTCTGTACGGAGGGTGCGTCATCTCGACCGTGACAGAGTGACGCCAACTATCGACGATCCATTTCCCCCCACTGGTAAAACACGTCCACTAACACCTACATACATCATTCAAGTACACAGACAATAGCATACACACAATGGGAGGGCACACGAACATGGACGGCACGGCACTGTCACACACTCTTCCTCAGAACCAACCATACCAACAAACGTTACGTACAACCGGGAAAGCGAAAGCGAAAGCAAAAGCAAAAAGCAAAGGCCAATGCAGCCGTCAAAGGTAACGTTCACCACGGCAGACACTTGCAGCCGCGCCGCCGTTAAACGCATTTCAGTGCGGCTCCAATACGCCTCCGACACGGGAACGTTCCGTTGCTCTACGAATGCGTTTCTCCCCTTTTTCCCTTCCTCTCTCTTTTGCCCCCCCCCCTCTGTCCTTTCCTCCTGCACTCTTGCCTCCTTCCTCACGTTCTGCCCAGACATTCGACCGATCAAAGTCAACCTGTCGTTACCGTTCTCAGCGCGACGGTGTACAACAGTATGACGGGTGTGCCCACGACTTCGGTTCAGTTGCGTGACGCCGGTCTATCGCGCCGATCGACAGTTACTCAGGGGGGCGACGGATCGGACCACGTCACCGACACACAAAACACTTTCAAACAAACAAATACATACCGGATGGACACAGACAAACACGTGTACAGACATTCGCCAAAAACGGCCGCCGCCGCCGCCGCCGTCGTCTAGCGTCGCGCTTACTGTACTGCACTGGACACGCGTGCATCTTGAATGACGACATCGGTGTGCGTGCGTCGTACGCAATCAGTCAGACACGGCTATCAAAAATCAGAGTCGAATGGTACATCATCGTGCGTGTCGCCGTACACGTACAGTACAATGCAACAACAATGCGTCTTCATGGCACGTTCATTTCAACGTCACTCACACACCTCCACGCTGCAATTACGTCGCACCATTGTCAAACTCGGCGTACAGCAAAGGGAATAGTGGGCGGCAAACAAAAACCACAAAAAAAAACAACATTTCACATTTCACCCTCGCCATGTATGATGTGCAAAAAACAAACCCGCAAACGGCCGTCGTTACGGTGACACAAAAGTCGGCGATCGCACTGTCCCCCCTCGCAGACAGGTAACACACACACCAACAACACCAAATGGGTCAAAAACCACGCCAACGAGGCGTGCCACCATTCCACGCCACGGCGACCAACCTCGTGGCCGTACCCCGCGCAACACGCTTTGACGCGCCCCCCCACCCACAATCAAAATGCACACATACATCACAGCCGTCCACACAAACAACAACAACAATTCCGCCCTTCCCGCAAAAGGCAAGTTGGTGGCCCTGAAAAGGGCCGTTTTGCCGCTCTCGCAACGGAGGAGCATTCTCTCTCCATCCTTCCTTCCGTTCCAGAGCCACCTCCTTACTTGGAGCTCGTGTACTTGGTCACCGCCTTCGTGCCCTCGCTCACGGCGTGCTTGGCCAGCTCGCCAGGCAGCAACAGCCGCACAGCGGTCTGGATCTCGCGGGACGTGATGGTCGAGCGCTTGTTGTAGTGCGCCAGGCGAGAAGCCTCGGCCGCAATGCGCTCGAAAATGTCGTTCACGAAGCTGTTCATGATGCTCATCGCCTTCGACGAGATGCCCGTGTCAGGGTGCACCTGCTTCAGCACCTTGTAGATGTAGATGGCATAGCTCTCCTTCCTCTTGCGCTTCTTCTTCTTGTCGCCCTTCGAAATGTTCTTCTGCGCCTTGCCAGCCTTCTTGGCGGCCTTCCCGCTAGTCTTGGGCGGCATCTCGAACCAACGTACGGCGGCAGCAGCAACACCAGTAGCAAGCGCTCCGCTCTAGTCAGCGTCTCCCCACACAGTGGCACCCGCCGCCAGCCGCCGCCGCACCTTTACCAGCTCGCCCTGTTGCGGCCGCCGACCAATGGGGCGCGCGCGCAACCGGCCGCCGCACCCGAGCCCATAAAGCACCCCCACCCCGGCTGCGCCGGCACGCACTCCGCTGCTCGACTCGCTGCCGCTCGCACCGGTCGTTTTCGTTTCCTTCTCGTGTGCACCGTCGCTAGCCCATCGCCATGTCCGGACGCGGAAAGGGAGGCAAAGTCAAGGGCAAGTCAAAGTCCCGCTCAAGCAGGGCTGGGCTCCAGTTCCCGGTCGGCAGAATCCACCGCCTCCTGCGCAAGGGAAACTACGCAGAGCGCGTCGGCGCCGGGGCGCCCGTCTACCTCGCCGCCGTCATGGAGTACCTCGCGGCTGAGGTGCTCGAGCTGGCCGGAAACGCGGCCCGCGACAACAAGAAGACGCGCATCATCCCGCGCCACCTGCAGCTTGCCATCCGCAACGACGAGGAGCTCAACAAGCTCCTGTCGGGCGTCACCATCGCACAGGGTGGTGTCCTACCCAACATCCAGGCCGTCCTGCTGCCAAAGAAGACCGAGAAGAAGGCCTAAAGGAGGCCAGGCAATCGCAGCGCCGCGTGCTCCCCTGCACGCAACGCGCTTTGCCGGCTCGGCTCGGCCCGGCCCACAACAATCGGCCCTTTTCAGGGCCACCACACAAACCTACGTCCAAAGCAAAATTTCAGTCGTCCTCGCCGCACCTTGTTTTGTTTCAACTTTGCACTTTCACAGCACAGCCGCCGCCGGCGCACGTCCGCCATCTTGTCGTCCACACAGCCCGCACACACACACACACACACACACACACACACACACATTTTGCACGGTCGCAGAGTCGCCTTCCAAACGACAACGGCAGCAATAATGACCATTGTTAAAGGGAGGCGTGTCGACACACCGCCCTCCACTCCCGCGCGCAACGGCCGTCGACACGAACGAAACAGCTGATCCGGCCGCCTATGCCCACACGCCTTGCCTCGGAAACCCCAACGCCGCCGCAAACACACAGAGCCAAACCACGCAAGCAAATAATTACCGCCTCTCTCGCACAACAACACACAGCCCGCCATCTCCGTCGCGATCGATACAAAGACACACAATAACAAACACAAACGAAGCAGCTCCACACACAGCCAGCCACATGACACGTTTCCTTTCCTTCTCCCCTCCCAGCCACATCACGTCGCTCAAACGGAAAGAAAGAAAGAAACAAACAAACAAACAAACAAACAAACAAACGAACAACACAGCGCACACACACGCAGCAACAACAACAACAACACAGACTCTTTCGCACTTTTCAACTTCCGAACAGTGTGGTGGCCCTGAAAAGGGCCGTTTTCTAGTCTCTCCCACCCACAAGCACGGCCGCGGGAAGGCCAGCGCCCGCTGCGACGCAGCCTAACCGCCGAAACCGTACAGGGTGCGCCCCTGCCTCTTCAGGGCGTACACCACGTCCATGGCCGTCACAGTCTTGCGCTTGGCGTGCTCAGTGTACGTCACCGCGTCGCGGATCACGTTCTCCAGGAACACCTTCAGCACCCCGCGGGTCTCCTCGTAGATCAGACCAGAGATGCGCTTCACGCCGCCCCTGCGAGCCAGGCGGCGGATGGCGGGCTTCGTGATGCCCTGGATGTTGTCGCGCAACACCTTGCGGTGCCGCTTGGCGCCACCCTTGCCGAGCCCCTTTCCTCCCTTGCCGCGGCCTGTCATCCTTCCTTCCTCGGGCAAAGCAAAACGTGCACAAACAGCAGCTGCAGCGGCTGGCGAGTCGGCTACGGTCTGCGCCCAGCGCGCCCGCCGCCCCCCTATATAGACTCTGGCCCGCCCTCCCCCCACCACGCGCAACCGAGGGCATATAAGCGCAGCACGGAGGCGCGCGGGCCCGTTGTCAAGGCAGCACCGGACGCCGCGCCGCACCTAACCTCCACGCACGCCGCTCCGCTACCGCCAACGCTACCGCCATGGCCCGCACAAAGCAAACGGCCCGCAAGTCCACCGGCGGAAAGGCGCCGCGCAAACAGCTCGCCACCAAGGCGGCGAGGAAGAGCGCGCCCGCCACCGGAGGCGTCAAGAAGCCCCACCGCTACAGGCCGGGCACCGTCGCCCTGCGAGAAATCAGGCGCTACCAGAAGAGCACAGAGCTGCTCATCCGCAAGCTGCCATTCCAGCGCCTAGTGCGCGAGATCGCCCAGGACTTCAAGACCGACCTGCGCTTCCAGAGCTCCGCAGTCATGGCCCTGCAGGAGGCCAGCGAGGCCTACCTCGTCGGCCTCTTCGAAGACACCAACCTGTGCGCAATCCACGCCAAGCGCGTCACCATCATGCCCAAGGACATCCAGCTCGCGCGCCGCATCCGCGGCGAGCGCGCCTAAACCGCGCCGCGGCACCGCACCGCACAAACAAAAACGGCCCTTTTCAGGGCCACTAACATCTCTCCGTCGCGAGCAAACTTTGTCGGTCGCCTGCCTCTCGCCCCGCAACCCAAAAACAAAAACCACCACTTCCCGTCCGTCCGCCACACACACCCGCTCACTCTGCCTGCCTGCTAGCAGCGCGCAACAATCACACATCATCCCTCCCCGGCGCTCAAAGCGCACAATACCCAACGGCCGACGTCACACCGCACGGGTGGCTGGCCGGCCGCCGCTTTCGTTTCGAAAACAAAAAAAACCCGCACTCCACTCCGACGGCCAACGGCCAGGCAGGCGCGCTCGCTCGCTCTACACGCCACCGAAATCCCCGCCGACTCCTTCCACATCTCAACGTGCCCCCCGTTGCAAAACATAACACACACAAAGAAACAAAACAAAGACCAGACACGACTAGACAAGACACACATCCGAGAAGAACGAACGCAGGCAAGCCAACCAACGTATTCAAACAAAACAACGTGACAGAAAACCAACCGTCGGCCGCCGCCACAAACACGGCGACAATCAACCACGACAACAACAACACCGCTTACCGCTACCGCCGCCCACACCCGCCACCGACCCCCGCAATCAAACCACCACGGCACGCAAACAGCATCCCCACGGGCATACAGACAGACACCCACACCAAACGCAACACGACAATCAAAACCTTCCCCGACGTGCTTTGATGGCCCTGAGAAGGGCCGTTTTGGGCCGCGCGTCTCTTGCGCGCCACTAGACGACGACGGGGGGTGGGGACGACGGGGTCAAGCGCCAAACCCTTCCTTTCCCATCTCTTTCTCCTCTACTCTACTCTACTTCTTCTTCTTGGGCGAAGCCTTCGCCTTAGACGGCGTCGTCGCCTTCTTCGGGCGCGGCGCCTTCGGCTTCTTCGTCGGAACCTTGGCGGCCTTCTTCGCCTTCGACGGCGACTTGGCCTTGGCCGGCTTGGCCGCAGCCGCCTTCTTCGCACCCGCGGGAGCGGCCGACGCCGCAGACGCCTTCTTGGCGGCGCCCGCCTTCCGACCGGTCGCCGCCTTCACGCCACCAGCCTTCTTTGCGCCGGCCGCACGGGCGCCCTTCTTCTCCTTGCTGGCCGGAGCGGCGCGCTTCTTCTTGGCACCGCCAGCACGAGCCTTGCCGCCCTCGGCCGCCCCCCCGCCGCCGGCGCCGGCAAGCTTGAACGAGCCGGACGCGCCCTTCCCCTTCGTCTGCACCAGCTCGCCCGCCACGACGGCCGACTTGAGGTACTTCTTGATAAACGGCGCCAGCTTCTCCGCGTCCAGCTTGTAGTGCGCGGCTATGTACTTCTTGATCGCCTGCAGCGACGACCCGCCGCGCTCCTTCAGACTCTTGATGGCGGCCGTCACCATCTCAGAGGTGCGCGGGTGCGCAGGCTTGGCGCGCGGCTTCTTCGCAGACGACGCAGACTTGGCCTTCTTCGTAGTGCCGGTGGCGGCGGGTGCCGCAGCAGTCTCGTTCGTAGCCGCCTGATCTGCCATTTCGACGACGCGCGTAACACACAGCGAGAGCGAGAGCGAGAGCGAGCGGGACGGCAGGCACGCAAGCACAGCACAGCACGGCAGAGCAGAGCAGAGAATCACAAGGGCCCAGCCAGTGTCGCGGGCGGGCGCGGACGGCCGAGAGAGCGGCCGCCACTCTGCGCGCCGCCGCGCCGCGCCTCCCGCGCTTGCTACCGCCCAACGTCCGACAGCCTGTGCGGAGCAGCCCCAAAGCTGCGCCACAACCGCCCGCGCCTTTCAAACCACCGAGGATGGGGCTACACACAGCCACACCACAGTCGCCAACCAGTCGCCACGGCAGCGCCGCAAACCACGGCCAAACTGCAGCTACCGCGCGCTACAGCCTGGGTCGGCCCGCCGAGAATCGCCGCCCCCGCCCAAATGCCGCCCCCACAGCCCCAGCCGACGACCCGCCACAATGGCCAAACCTTCGGCAAAACTCCCACACCGTCGCCGCGGCAGCCCGGCCAGCGCGGCCGGCGCCACAGCCACACAAGCCGAGGCGTGCGGCGATGACGGCCGTGCAAACGCGCCTCCGCCGCCCCATCGCCTTCCGTCGCCCTCCCGCCGTTTCCCGATCGGCCCGCAGCCGTCGGGCCACATCGCGCGCCGTCCTCCTCCTCTCGCCCGCCAACATTCACAGCCGTTTCTCAACAATTGCCCGCCGCAAACGGACGCCGCCTGCGCAACAGGCGCCGCCGCCCCTCGCCGCTTCCGACCCAACCCCTCGACCGAGGCAAACCGCAATCCGAATCTACAGACCAACCCAATCTGCCGTCAGCACACACGACAGCCGACCTTACACGTTGCGCGTTACACATTACGTTTACACGTCTAGGTTAGGTTCGGTTAGGTTAGGTGGACGTGGGTTAGGTTAAGGGGACTTGGGTTAGGTTAAGCGTCAAACTTAGGTTAAGCATTCAAACACGTCAGGCGTCAGAGGTTAGGTTAGGTTAGGTTAGGTTAGGTTAGGTTAGGTTAGGTTACGTTAGGTTACGTTACACGTTAGGTTAAGGGGTCAGTGCTAGGTTAAGAAGCGTCAAACGTAGGTTAAAAAAGCGTTCAAAACGTGAGGCGTGAGCCGCCGGACAGCTTACCTTACGTAGACGTTTGGGGCTCACAGGCTGAGCTCACCTCACCACACCACAGGTTAGGTTCGGTTCGGTTCGCTCGGCTCAGCGTAAAGCGCCGAGGTCAGGGTTACGTTCGTTCACCTTCGGGCGCCACACTTTCGGTTGAAAGGTCGCGACGGGACGACGTCGGCAGGCACCGCCGCAAACGGACAAAAACGTACAGACGACGTCGAAAACCGCCGACAGACGGGGGAGCAGCACGACCACGACCAGATACCGAGCGCGAACGAGACGCACGCGAACCACCCCCACCGGCCAAAGGGCACCACACAACAACCCAGAGCACCACGTGTCGACACCACAGCAACCCGCCGCTCACGCGACATGGCTGGCACCGAAGGGCAACCGCCCGCAACTGCGCTTTCCGCGCCGGCCCGGATGCACGTCGTGCTACAACAACACCACTACCGTACACAGCCGCTGTTCACAACATCACTATCATGCGCGCCCGCGGCTCGCCGCCGTCGCAGTCGCAGCCCCAACGCCAGCACTTTTGCACCACCATTCACACGCACCGCAACACAGCTCGCCGACACAGCCGAACAAAACAAACACCACACAACAACAGCAACAACGCCGCCGCCTCTACTCGTGCCGGCGACCCACCCCGCCGATGGCGCACCTTTCGCCAGCCGGCAATCGACACACACGCACGCACCCACCCACCCCCCGGGGCCCAGTGCAAAAAAAAACACACAAAAACAAAAACAAAAAAAAAACAACACAAACGACACGGGAAGCGCACACCGCCACTTCGCGCGCACGCCACCAACCAGTCGTCGTCTCAAAATAACAAACACAAACAAAATAAACTAACAACTAGGGCAACACAAAACAAAAACGCCTCGCACGAACCGCCCACAAAAAGGACAAGCACACGCACAGCCTCTGCTGACGACCACGACGCAGCGGCACGCTGCTCCTGTCCCGCGCCCCGCGCCCCGCGCCCCACTCGATTCACAACTCACGCGACACCGTCAACGACGGGCTCGCTTCCCGCAACCTACCACCTTTCCGCCACGACGCACAGCCCCAGCCCCACCCGACCCGACGACGCCCGTGGCAACGACTGCACTTTCACCACCGCCTCCCCCTTCCCCCCCAAAACACACACACACACACACACACACACACACACAGCCAGCCAAAAACGCACTCGCGACCCACACATGCACGTGCATCGGCACACGCCAACCAGTCAACGTCGACAACCACACGCAAGGCTCGAAACGAAACCGGCGTCCTTCCACGTTGCCATCAAGCTACCTACACGACACAAGACACAAGGAACAAACACAACAGCCGGCCCCACTAATTCCCACTCTCACGCCGCAAAAAGCACACCGAAACCGCCAAACGCACGCACATTCCCCTTCGCACTGACACCGACCGGCTCGCTACCACACACCTCTCGGCAGCCGTTTCACGCCAATTCGCCACACCGCCCACACAGTCGACAAGCGCCCGCCCTGTACGGCACACGCAACGACGCAGCGCAGCAAAGGGCGCCCGCAACACATACCTCTCCTCTCTCTCCCTCTCCGCCGCCCGACGCGCCAACCGCCACGCCACACCGCCAGCCACTCGCAAATTGTGCACTGCCACCAGCCACACGTCCAACACGCCGCGCCACCTCCGGCCACCCGCCAGGGGGCGCTCACGTCCGCGACAACAGCGCGGCCCGCCGGGCCGAACCGAACCGAACCGAGCCGCCGCTGCTCTGCACTCGGCACGGCCACACCCTGCTGCAGACCGGGCTCGTCTCTCTGTACGCGTCTGCCTGCGCATCAACACAACACGACCTTTTTTTTTTTTTTCTCTCTACCGCCATCCCTTCTTCTCGCGTTTTACTCGTTGTTGCAGCAGCGGCGCACACCTACACATCCACAGCCCCAGCCGAGCCGAGCCGGCCTCACCTCAGGGCCCGCCGCCAGCGTCTCCTCCTCGGGCACAGGTGCGGTGCTGTGGCCGCCCATCCAACCGCATTGCTGGCCGTCCAGCCGCCAGGCGTTCCCACTGCCGCGAGCCACGCCGCGCACCGACCCTGCTGCAGAAAACGAAGCATAGCCAGAGACCGACCGATACACAAAGCAAGCCGTCGCCTCGCCTCTTGTCCTTCCTGCCTTCCTTTCGCCCCCCCCCCCCCTCCTTTTTTTTTTTTTATTTTGTTTTCTTCTTTCTTTCTTTCTTTGGCCCTCTCTCCTTCCCGCCCCATGGCGGTTACGGCACCGCCTGCAGCGGCAGATTTTTTGCGCCCACACGCCTACTCCTACCACCATTAACCTTGCCCTGCCCATCAACGTCGCAGTCGAACCGACGCTTGCCAACACACTGCCCACGTTCCTTTCTCTTTTCGGCCTACGCCCATTACGCGCCGCCGCCACAGCACC
Organism: Schistocerca piceifrons; assembly: GCF_021461385.2. Taxonomy (NCBI): domain Eukaryota; kingdom Metazoa; phylum Arthropoda; class Insecta; order Orthoptera; family Acrididae; genus Schistocerca; species Schistocerca piceifrons. The sequence goes on from NW_025728724.1 coordinate 139,485, forward strand.
TTCCCTTCCCACAACACACCGACGTCATCACACGCACCCACAAACAGGGGCCACGACCGTGTTCCTCGCCCACTCCCATCCCGCACGGTACGCACATTCCCAACTACTACCGCGCACCCTCCCTTTCCAATCTGTGTGTCTCTGTGTCTGTGTCCTGTGTCCTGTCCGCGCGTGACGCCTCTCAACATCCGCCGTCCCCCGTCCCGTTTTCGCCCCCATGCCGTCGTCGCGCCGCCTCCTCCCCGTCCACCGCCGCCCCTGTCCGCCCCGCACCACACCATACACCGCTGCTTGTCCCGGCCGTTGCCACCAAAGGCGCCGACCGCAAACGCGCCACGCCGCAGCCCCCGTGCGTCTCGCTCGCTTGCATCTCCGTGCCGACGCTGCCTCTCTTCCCGCTCGCACTCGACCTCGACAACACAGTCTTTGGCTCCGCCACTGCGTGTTCCGGTGGTACGCACGCTGCAACACGTATGTATTCGTTACCAGAGCGATGGCGAGGCATGACAGCATCTCTGTCTGACCAGAGAGTTATTTATCGTTGCTAGTCGGCGCTTGGACCGCGCCAGACGACAGTAGTGGCACGCACCGGGTCGCCAGGAACAGTTGTTATATATATTGTAGCGCGAGTCGGGAGAGGTAGTAGTCGGTCGACAGTAGTAGCGGGTGGACGGTTGTACTGAGCGGGCGTCGGCGGCGTGCTCTGCTCGTCTCGCGACTCTGGTCACGGTTCGGGACGATGTATAGTATATTGTGTTATAATCAAAAGGTAGTGTGAAGCTGCATTGCGCAAATCTGATAACGTATGTTCATTGTACTTATTTTGTTCAACAACAAAAGCCCCACTATTACTTTTTTCTAAAGCAACTTTTGTCTTTTAACGAAAAACATTCACTTTTTAAAGACTACTTCCTATGGCATTTCCCTCCAAGGAGTGCAATTAATTACCAGCCAGCACTCATTCATTGCACACAGCTGTGTAAGGGGTATCTACAATTGAGGAGCGGATATAAATGCAACTTTTTTGTTTTTTTTTTTTTTTTTGTGTGTTGTAACCTCCCCGCAAAATTTAAAATAATGGACAATGTTATTTACGGATGCTAATGGACATTGCGCTAATTGTAACCTCGCCCACAATGAGAGGTATTGAAAATGGCAACAAAAATGTGAAATTCGCAATCCGACTCAAATATAAATTCTTCACAACATTTAAAGTCCGTTCAGTGACAAGAAACTTCAATTGAGCCGAAATATCGGTCTTTGGCCCTGTGCAAAACAATCAGAATTAAAGTCTTACCTCAGAATAAATGGATGTCACATTTCTGCTCTTGTTGTTGCGCAGCGCTTGGAGGAACTGCATTGCAAATAATAATATTCTCTTTTTTTGTGATTTTAGTGAAATTTTTCTTCAAAGAAGTGGAATGAAATGGGAAGTGCAACGAACTCTTTAGTTCAATAAAACATTACATTTTTGAAAAATGCTTTTGAAATAAAAATTATTTTTGGGGAACTTGTTGGAGAATTAATTACAATAAATATAATTTTTCATTATCTAATGATTATATTAATTAACAGTATACCTCCTTCACCATCTTGACCAGTGTTGCCGACCGCCTACATCACACAACCGCACTCGGCTGCTACTACTGACCGACCGCTCTGCATGACGACTATTAGCGTACTGCACGCGACGACTACTGACAGAGTACAGCCCTCAACTAGACAGAGCTACAGACTCGCAACGACTGACTGACTGACTGACTGACTGACTGAGAACCGCTCGCAACACTCGCGCGGTCCAGCGCAAACTCTCTGGTCACAGATGCTACAATGTCTCGCCATCGCTGCTATGTTACATACGTGTTTCAGTGTCTTTTTCATTGGGGTAACGATCTTTGGCTCTTTTTATTCTGAATACAGGGCCAAAGGTCAACGCTGCTGCCCTTATACAATTTATCAGGTTCCATTATGTCTGTTGCAATGTTACATACGGTTCATTCTTTCATTAATATTATCGTTGGGTTTGTTTTGTAGGGACGTTAACATTCTGGCACATTTTTATTATCATCGGACTCTCTGCTATTTGTGCAGGGAGGTTATACCTGGGTCCATTTCCATTTCCATTTCCATTTACATTTTAATATTGATAGACTTTTTGTTTTCTTTTTTTGTTTCTTGTTGTTTTTCCTTCTTTTTTCTTGTTGTTTTTTTTTCTTTCTTTTTTTTTGTTTTGTTTTGTTTTTCCCGCTCTCACCACCACCGCCGCATCACGCCTTCCGTTTTCTTCTTGGTTTCTTTTCTGTTCTTCAACTGCTTCAACACTCACCGCGCCCCATTTCCACACCACAGCCATCAGCCTCCAAGACGGGCAGGCGCAGTGTGCCATTTCCGGCGCACAAGCACACCCGTACGGTACTCTCCTCGCCCCCACGCCACCAACAACACAGCGACCACGCGGCTTTCAGGCATGGCATGGCACGGCACGGCACGGCACCGGCGAAATGCGCCGCCCCCGCCCCTCCGCGCATCCGTCCGTCTCGCCACGTTCACTGACAGCCGCGTCTGCGGCTACACCACGACAACCACAACACAACACCGCTCCCCTCCCTGGCAACTCATTGTTTTTCTCCTCCTCTTTTGCACAAACCACAACGCCGAGCACAGGCGCAAGCCACCCACACCGCGCCCCTCCCCGTCCCGTCTTTGGCCGCCGCTCCTCGTTTCCTCGTTTGCCCCCTCCCATCTCCCGAAATGCCATGCCAGCAGCGTTACGCATGCCCCTCCCCTGTCCACACAACACTACCGCCAAACGAACAGCCTTCCGGGCCACATGCAGGGCACGCCCACCTCCAAACACTGCCAATTCACGGACGCACGCACGCACACACACACACACACACACACACACACACACACACACACACACACTTTCCCGACACCTTTCTGTACGGAGGGTGCGTCATCTCGACCGTGACAGAGTGACGCCAACTATCGACGATCCATTTCCCCCCACTGGTAAAACACGTCCACTAACACCTACATACATCATTCAAGTACACAGACAATAGCATACACACAATGGGAGGGCACACGAACATGGACGGCACGGCACTGTCACACACTCTTCCTCAGAACCAACCATACCAACAAACGTTACGTACAACCGGGAAAGCGAAAGCGAAAGCAAAAGCAAAAAGCAAAGGCCAATGCAGCCGTCAAAGGTAACGTTCACCACGGCAGACACTTGCAGCCGCGCCGCCGTTAAACGCATTTCAGTGCGGCTCCAATACGCCTCCGACACGGGAACGTTCCGTTGCTCTACGAATGCGTTTCTCCCCTTTTTCCCTTCCTCTCTCTTTTGCCCCCCCCCCCTCTGTCCTTTCCTCCTGCACTCTTGCCTCCTTCCTCACGTTCTGCCCAGACATTCGACCGATCAAAGTCAACCTGTCGTTACCGTTCTCAGCGCGACGGTGTACAACAGTATGACGGGTGTGCCCACGACTTCGGTTCAGTTGCGTGACGCCGGTCTATCGCGCCGATCGACAGTTACTCAGGGGGGCGACGGATCGGACCACGTCACCGACACACAAAACACTTTCAAACAAACAAATACATACCGGATGGACACAGACAAACACGTGTACAGACATTCGCCAAAAACGGCCGCCGCCGCCGCCGCCGTCGTCTAGCGTCGCGCTTACTGTACTGCACTGGACACGCGTGCATCTTGAATGACGACATCGGTGTGCGTGCGTCGTACGCAATCAGTCAGACACGGCTATCAAAAATCAGAGTCGAATGGTACATCATCGTGCGTGTCGCCGTACACGTACAGTACAATGCAACAACAATGCGTCTTCATGGCACGTTCATTTCAACGTCACTCACACACCTCCACGCTGCAGTTACGTCGCACCATTGTCAAACTCGGCGTACAGCAAAGGGAATAGTGGGCGGCAAACAAAAACCACAAAAAAAAACAACATTTCACATTTCACCCTCGCCATGTATGATGTGCAAAAAACAAACCCGCAAACGGCCGTCGTTACGGTGACACAAAAGTCGGCGATCGCACTGTCCCCCCTCGCAGACAGGTAACACACACACCAACAACACCAAATGGGTCAAAAACCACGCCAACGAGGCGTGCCACCATTCCACGCCACGGCGACCAACCTCGTGGCCGTACCCCGCGCAACACGCTTTGACGCGCCCCCCCACCCACAATCAAAATGCACACATACATCACAGCCGTCCACACAAACAACAACAACAATTCCGCCCTTCCCGCAAAAGGCAAGTTGGTGGCCCTGAAAAGGGCCGTTTTGCCGCTCTCGCAACGGAGGAGCATTCTCTCTCCATCCTTCCTTCCGTTCCAGAGCCACCTCCTTACTTGGAGCTCGTGTACTTGGTCACCGCCTTCGTGCCCTCGCTCACGGCGTGCTTGGCCAGCTCGCCAGGCAGCAACAGCCGCACAGCGGTCTGGATCTCGCGGGACGTGATGGTCGAGCGCTTGTTGTAGTGCGCCAGGCGAGAAGCCTCGGCCGCAATGCGCTCGAAAATGTCGTTCACGAAGCTGTTCATGATGCTCATCGCCTTCGACGAGATGCCCGTGTCAGGGTGCACCTGCTTCAGCACCTTGTAGATGTAGATGGCATAGCTCTCCTTCCTCTTGCGCTTCTTCTTCTTGTCGCCCTTCGAAATGTTCTTCTGCGCCTTGCCAGCCTTCTTGGCGGCCTTCCCGCTAGTCTTGGGCGGCATCTCGAACCAACGTACGGCGGCAGCAGCAACACCAGTAGCAAGCGCTCCGCTCTAGTCAGCGTCTCCCCACACAGTGGCACCCGCCGCCAGCCGCCGCCGCACCTTTACCAGCTCGCCCTGTTGCGGCCGCCGACCAATGGGGCGCGCGCGCAACCGGCCGCCGCACCCGAGCCCATAAAGCACCCCCACCCCGGCTGCGCCGGCACGCACTCCGCTGCTCGACTCGCTGCCGCTCGCACCGGTCGTTTTCGTTTCCTTCTCGTGTGCACCGTCGCTAGCCCATCGCCATGTCCGGACGCGGAAAGGGAGGCAAAGTCAAGGGCAAGTCAAAGTCCCGCTCAAGCAGGGCTGGGCTCCAGTTCCCGGTCGGCAGAATCCACCGCCTCCTGCGCAAGGGAAACTACGCAGAGCGCGTCGGCGCCGGGGCGCCCGTCTACCTCGCCGCCGTCATGGAGTACCTCGCGGCTGAGGTGCTCGAGCTGGCCGGAAACGCGGCCCGCGACAACAAGAAGACGCGCATCATCCCGCGCCACCTGCAGCTTGCCATCCGCAACGACGAGGAGCTCAACAAGCTCCTGTCGGGCGTCACCATCGCACAGGGTGGTGTCCTACCCAACATCCAGGCCGTCCTGCTGCCAAAGAAGACCGAGAAGAAGGCCTAAAGGAGGCCAGGCAATCGCAGCGCCGCGTGCTCCCCTGCACGCAACGCGCTTTGCCGGCTCGGCTCGGCCCGGCCCACAACAATCGGCCCTTTTCAGGGCCACCACACAAACCTACGTCCAAAGCAAAATTTCAGTCGTCCTCGCCGCACCTTGTTTTGTTTCAACTTTGCACTTTCACAGCACAGCCGCCGCCGGCGCACGTCCGCCATCTTGTCGTCCACACAGCCCGCACACACACACACACACACACACACACACACACACACACACATTTTGCACGGTCGCAGAGTCGCCTTCCAAACGACAACGGCAGCAATAATGACCATTGTTAAAGGGAGGCGTGTCGACACACCGCCCTCCACTCCCGCGCGCAACGGCCGTCGACACGAACGAAACAGCTGATCCGGCCGCCTATGCCCACACGCCTTGCCTCGGAAACCCCAACGCCGCCGCAAACACACAGAGCCAAACCACGCAAGCAAATAATTACCGCCTCTCTCGCACAACAACACACAGCCCGCCATCTCCGTCGCGATCGATACAAAGACACACAATAACAAACACAAACGAAGCAGCTCCACACACAGCCAGCCACATGACACGTTTCCTTTCCTTCTCCCCTCCCAGCCACATCACGTCGCTCAAACGGAAAGAAAGAAAGAAACAAACAAACAAACAAACAAACAAACAAACGAACAACACAGCGCACACACACGCAGCAACAACAACAACAACAACACAGACTCTTTCGCACTTTTCAACTTCCGAACAGTGTGGTGGCCCTGAAAAGGGCCGTTTTCTAGTCTCTCCCACCCACAAGCACGGCCGCGGGAAGGCCAGCGCCCGCTGCGACGCAGCCTAACCGCCGAAACCGTACAGGGTGCGCCCCTGCCTCTTCAGGGCGTACACCACGTCCATGGCCGTCACAGTCTTGCGCTTGGCGTGCTCAGTGTACGTCACCGCGTCGCGGATCACGTTCTCCAGGAACACCTTCAGCACCCCGCGGGTCTCCTCGTAGATCAGACCAGAGATGCGCTTCACGCCGCCCCTGCGAGCCAGGCGGCGGATGGCGGGCTTCGTGATGCCCTGGATGTTGTCGCGCAACACCTTGCGGTGCCGCTTGGCGCCACCCTTGCCGAGCCCCTTTCCTCCCTTGCCGCGGCCTGTCATCCTTCCTTCCTCGGGCAAAGCAAAACGTGCACAAACAGCAGCTGCAGCGGCTGGCGAGTCGGCTACGGTCTGCGCCCAGCGCGCCCGCCGCCCCCCTATATAGACTCTGGCCCGCCCTCCCCCCACCACGCGCAACCGAGGGCATATAAGCGCAGCACGGAGGCGCGCGGGCCCGTTGTCAAGGCAGCACCGGACGCCGCGCCGCACCTAACCTCCACGCACGCCGCTCCGCTACCGCCAACGCTACCGCCATGGCCCGCACAAAGCAAACGGCCCGCAAGTCCACCGGCGGAAAGGCGCCGCGCAAACAGCTCGCCACCAAGGCGGCGAGGAAGAGCGCGCCCGCCACCGGAGGCGTCAAGAAGCCCCACCGCTACAGGCCGGGCACCGTCGCCCTGCGAGAAATCAGGCGCTACCAGAAGAGCACAGAGCTGCTCATCCGCAAGCTGCCATTCCAGCGCCTAGTGCGCGAGATCGCCCAGGACTTCAAGACCGACCTGCGCTTCCAGAGCTCCGCAGTCATGGCCCTGCAGGAGGCCAGCGAGGCCTACCTCGTCGGCCTCTTCGAAGACACCAACCTGTGCGCAATCCACGCCAAGCGCGTCACCATCATGCCCAAGGACATCCAGCTCGCGCGCCGCATCCGCGGCGAGCGCGCCTAAACCGCGCCGCGGCACCGCACCGCACAAACAAAAACGGCCCTTTTCAGGGCCACTAACATCTCTCCGTCGCGAGCAAACTTTGTCGGTCGCCTGCCTCTCGCCCCGCAACCCAAAAACAAAAACCACCACTTCCCGTCCGTCCGCCACACACACCCGCTCACTCTGCCTGCCTGCTAGCAGCGCGCAACAATCACACATCATCCCTCCCCGGCGCTCAAAGCGCACAATACCCAACGGCCGACGTCACACCGCACGGGTGGCTGGCCGGCCGCCGCTTTCGTTTCGAAAACAAAAAAAACCCGCACTCCACTCCGACGGCCAACGGCCAGGCAGGCGCGCTCGCTCGCTCTACACGCCACCGAAATCCCCGCCGACTCCTTCCACATCTCAACGTGCCCCCCGTTGCAAAACATAACACACACAAAGAAACAAAACAAAGACCAGACACGACTAGACAAGACACACATCCGAGAAGAACGAACGCAGGCAAGCCAACCAACGTATTCAAACAAAACAACGTGACAGAAAACCAACCGTCGGCCGCCGCCACAAACACGGCGACAATCAACCACGACAACAACAACACCGCTTACCGCTACCGCCGCCCACACCCGCCACCGACCCCCGCAATCAAACCACCACGGCACGCAAACAGCATCCCCACGGGCATACAGACAGACACCCACACCAAACGCAACACGACAATCAAAACCTTCCCCGACGTGCTTTGATGGCCCTGAGAAGGGCCGTTTTGGGCCGCGCGTCTCTTGCGCGCCACTAGACGACGACGGGGGGTGGGGACGACGGGGTCAAGCGCCAAACCCTTCCTTTCCCATCTCTTTCTCCTCTACTCTACTCTACTTCTTCTTCTTGGGCGAAGCCTTCGCCTTAGACGGCGTCGTCGCCTTCTTCGGGCGCGGCGCCTTCGGCTTCTTCGTCGGAACCTTGGCGGCCTTCTTCGCCTTCGACGGCGACTTGGCCTTGGCCGGCTTGGCCGCAGCCGCCTTCTTCGCACCCGCGGGAGCGGCCGACGCCGCAGACGCCTTCTTGGCGGCGCCCGCCTTCCGACCGGTCGCCGCCTTCACGCCACCAGCCTTCTTTGCGCCGGCCGCACGGGCGCCCTTCTTCTCCTTGCTGGCCGGAGCG